>NC_134699.1:5530432-5765432 GCF_050947455.1 Rhinoderma darwinii | reverse complement strand
TGCCGTACCTGACCGCTAAGCTGACTAAGAATAAAGTGCCCCGATCCCGACCACCCAGGTGTCTGAATGTTCCATAGGCCCATTCCGCATAGGAGAGACCGGTCAGACCAGGCCAACCAATGGAGGCACCCACCCTGCTGTAGACCCCTGTATTGAAGGGACAATGAAGCAGGAAGTGCTCCATGCTTTCCAGCACGTCGCCACACTCCTCCCGGGGACAACCCCTTTCCTCAGGGTTCCTGTGTTTCAAGTTGTCCCTCACATACAGTTTCCCATGGAAGCAACGCCAAGCCAAGTCCCAAAACTTTAAAGGGATCCTACTAGAATTTAAAACCCTCAAACCAACCTCCAGATCCGGACTTGGGCAGTCCCTGAGCGCCAGGGGCTTCTGGAAATGGGTCAACAGAACCCTGTTGTCAAGGAGCCTCCTTGACAGAGTCCTGATCTCCCACATCCCCAGACCCCACCGGCGAATTGTTTTCAGAACCACGGTAGCGTAAGCCGGAAGATGCCCATGCGGCGTGCGAAGGTCCTTCACTTGCCCTCTTGTCTCCCATTCCTGGAAGAAAGGCCGAAACCACCCCCTGCAGGAGACTACCCACGGAGGAGCCCTCTCTTGCCAGGGGCTTGACATGTTGATCTTTACAAAGGTATTAACCAGGAATACCACAGGGTTGACCATACACAACCCCCCTAGTCTCCTCGTACGGTATGTCACCTCCCTCTTGACTAGGTTCAGCTTATTCCCCCATAACATCTGGAAGAACAAGCTGTAGACCCGAGTCCAGAGAGGTTCTGGCAAGATGCAGACACTGCCCAAATAGATTAACAAAGGGAGCAGGTAAGTTTTGATCAAGTTGACCCTTTCTCTGAGGGTCAAAGACCAACCCTTCCACTGGTCGACCTTCTGAGCGGCGATCTTTAGCCTGCTGTCCCAATTTTGTTTGGGGTAATCCCCCTGGCCAAATTCGATGCCGAGAATTTTTACAAACTCCTGAGGCCCTGGAAGAGTGTCCGAGAGATCAAAGGTAGGATCTCCCACTCCCAGCCAGAGACTCTTACACTTATCCTGGTTGATCATGGACCCGGATGCCTCCGAGTAGCAGTCAACTTCAGACATCACCCACTCTGCCTCCCCTCTCGAGGACACAAAGACGGTGACGTCATCCGCATACGCCACCACTCTGAGTGGCTTCCGAGGCTGCCAAGTCCATGCTGACTCCCACCAACGGTCCACGATCTACCCTCCTAAGGAAGGGGTCAATCGCGAACACGTATAAAAGCGGGCTCAGCGGGCAACCCTGGCGAACCCCAGACCCAACCTCAAAAGAGCGGCCAATCCAACCGTTCACAAGCGGAAAACTCTCTGCCCCTGCATACAAGATCTTAAGCCAATCAACAAACCCCCCCGGCAGACCATACCTCAGAAGGACCGACCAGAGATACTCGTGATCAACCCGATCAAACGCTTTTGCCTGATCCAAGGACAGCAAGTACCCCTTCCAACAGCCCGCCCTACTCTGCTCCACTGCCTCTCGGACACCGAGTACAGCGCTAAACGTGCTGCGGCCTGGAACAGAGCAATGCTGAGCCCCCGAAAGGAGCCGGGGTGCAAATTTCACCAGCCGATTAAACAGCACCTTTGCCAGAACATTTCTGTCCACATTGAGTAGCGCTATGGGACGCCAATTCTCAATGTGCGATGGGTCTTTACCCTTTGACAGGATGATCAGGGCCGACCTCCTCATTGACTTCGGCAAAGTGCCTGAGGAAAGACACTCATTCAACACCTCAGTCAACAGGGGAACTAAAATGTCCTTAAAGGTCTTGTAAAATTCAGACGTTAAGCCATCTGGACCCGGCGACTTCTTGAGGGCAAGCCCTTCAATCGCCAGTCTCACTTCCTCTTCCCTGATCGCCTCTGCCAAGACACCAAGAGAGGGGTCTACTCCTGGTTCGGGGACAGTTTCAGCCAGGAAAGCCGACATCGCATCCCGATCAAGATCCATCTTTCCCAAGAGGTGCGAGTAAAAGGATCTGACGACCTCCAAGATCCCTGATCTGGACCTTTTCAGGGATCCTGTACTGTCCATCAGTCCTGAAACCACTTTACTATTTACTGACATCTTGCAGTTCTTGTAGGGGTCGGGCGAGCGGTACTTCCCAAAATCCCTCTCAAAAACTAAAGATGCGTGTCTATCATACTGGCAACTCTTAAGCAAAGATTTCACTCTGGAGATGTCCTCGCGGTCACCTCCAGTCAAGACAAGATGCTCGAGTTTCCTCCTCAGGCCCTGATACAGGCGGTACCTGTCCAGGCTCCTGAGGCTCGAGAGCTGGCGGAAGAAACTCGCCACCCTTTTTTTGAACATCTCCCACCACTCCGACTTACTGCTACAAAGATCCAGTAATGGTACCTGGCTCTGAAAGAAATCCTCAAAGGACCGTCTTATCTCCGCTTCTTCCAAGAGAGACGAATTGAGCCTCCAAAAGCCTCTTCCCATCCGGGGGGTCTCTGCAACATTCAGAGAAAATAAAATTAAACAGTGGTCGGAGAACTCCACCTCAACGACGGACACTGCCGAAGAGATGGCATCCTCCTTTAAATAAAACCTATCTATTCTAGACCTACAACTACCTCGATAAAAGGTGAATCCCGCGTGGCCTGGGGTGTGCCGGATGTGGACATCCACCAGGCGAGCCTCACTAGCTATCCTATTTAGGGCCACACAGTCATAAGTCAGCCTGTCTCTGGAACCTCCCCTATCTTGGGACCTCGTGGCAGCATTGAAGTCCCCTCCAAAGACCACCTGCCGACTCGTAAAAAGATAGGGCTTGATCCTCATAAAGAGACTTTTCCGGTCCCAGCTGGTTTGGGGACCATAGATGTTAATGAGCCTGAGCTCCTGTCCCTTCATGAGGACATCCAAGATCAGGCACCTCCCCATTTCTAATTCAATAACCCGTCTGCATTCTACCGATGCGGTGAAAAGAACCGCCACCCCGCTACCCGGCTCGGCCGCAAGAGACCAATAAGATGGTCCACGCCTCCACTCCTTTTTCGCTTTATGTATGGCTGCCAAGTCTGTCAGCCTGGTCTCTTGCAAAAATAAAATGTCGGCCTCAATTCGGCCGAGAAAATCAAAGGCCGCAAATCTAGCCTTGTCAGATTTAATGCTGGCGACATTAATAGATGCCAGCGTCAACGGGGTGGGTGCCGCCATCCTGGGTGATTGAATTAGATGACCTTTTTCCCCTTCCCCTTGCCCTTCCCCTGGTTTTTATCACTGTCTGATGAAGAGCCGAGGGCCCTTTTGAGGGATGCTGATGTGTCCATATCCCTCCCTTCCTCCAGCTCCCCGCCAGCACCACTATCAACCTCCCCTCCAGGCTCTGGGACAGCGCTTCTCCCTGAGGGTTCCGCATGCCCTGAGGCAAGAAGCTGGACGCCCCCCAAAGACCCCCTCGTCACCTTCGCCACATCCTCACCCCCACCCTCCTCATCTGAAGAGGAGATATCCCTGAGGGTTTTAAAGCGGTTTGAGAGAACAACAAGAGGTGAGTCGGTTGGGCTTTCCTTAGGCACCTGGACCAGGGGAGGAGAAGATTTCTTATCTCCCTTTTTTTTCTTTTTAGCACCCTGCTTGCGCTTTTCATCTAGCCACCGTCTACTGTCCTCATCCATACTTTCATATAGCGAGGAACATGAAGAAGCGGCTTCCTCCTCCCTCTCCAACCTCCTGACCTCTTCATTCAAGTCCTGTTCCCCCAGGGCCTTAGTAGCAATGACACTCGCCCCCGGAGCAGGGCCAAGGGTTACCCCAGTTGCCTGGGGCTCCCCGAGCTCCCTACTCCTTCGACGGTTCTCCAATCGCCTTAACTTGGAGGGTAACTTGCCTTTCTTCCCTGGCCCCTCAGCCCCTTCACCTCCACCAGTGCCAACCACGGCAGGAGCAACCTCTCGGCTTTCTCCCGCTGGGCCCGCCATGGCGTTGGCAAAGGAACGAGGGCAGCGACTGAATGGGTGACCTAGATCCCCACACAGGTGACACCGAATATCCCCACAGGATGCGGCAAGATGACCTATCCCCCCGCACAACGCACACTTCTGCACTCTGCAGTGGGCACTGAAGTGCGTGGGGTCACCACACCTGTGGCAGAGCTTCGGCTGCCCCTTGTAAAAGGCCAGGATTCGGTCCCTTCCTAAAAAGGCTGAGGAAGGGATGTGGGTGACAGTACTTCCTGAACGCTTTAATTTAACCATAAAGGTCCAGGCCCCTGACCAGATGCCAAATTCATCCCTGTTTTTTTTGGGGACCTCCGTTACCTCCCCGTACCTGCTGAGCCAGGTCATAATGTCCATACAAGAAAGACACTCATTGCAAGTTAGGACGGTCACCTTCTTGATTTCGCTCTGACGAGACAACGCTTGTACAGCGAAGTCTCGCCAGCCGGGCTCATTCTTCACCAGCTCATAATTTGACCAAAAGAGCTCCAGGCCCTCCGGCCGAACAAAGCTGATGTCAAATACTGGGGTGCCATAGGGATGTATCAGGGCAAAGATGTCGATCGCCCTGAAATTCATCTTCAACAGAAGCTCAACTATTTTTGCCCTAGGTGGGCACGTATCATTGCCTCTCCAGCGAAGACGAACAACATTCCTACGAGCCCCCCCAGGCCCGGCTGTCGGAAGGGTCCACACAGTTTCCCCTTCCCTTTCTTCTCGGAAAGCAGTCAGGCCATGCCTGTCTATCCAGAAGGACAGATCAACCGCTCGGCCCTCTACCATTATTGTTCTCTCACCCTTTTTAAGGGCCTCCAGGAGGCGCCGCTGTAAAATACCGTCCCCAGAGCCTGAAGATGAGGAGGAGGCCCCAGCAGTGACACTGGCATAACTGCGAGTAGTCACCCCTGGGGGGGCAGATGGACCGGCCTCACTAGACCTCATACCCCTGGCAGTAACATTCCCACCACTCACCCCGGCCCCAGGAGAGGGACCATTATCAATATCACTCGTACCTGCACCATTCATACCCTCACCATTATTAATAGCACTTGTACCTGCACCATTCATACCCTCACCATTATTAATAGCACTTGTACCTGCACCATTCATACCCTCACCATTATTAATATCACTTGTACCGGCACCATTCATACCCTCACCATTATTAACAGCACTTGTACCTGCACCATTCATACCCTCACCATTATTAACAGCACTTGTACCTGCACCATTCATACCCTCACCATTATTAACAGCACTTGTACCGGCACCATTCATACCCTCACCATTATTAACAGCACTTGTACCTGCACCATTCATACCCTCACCATTATTAATAGCACTTGTACCGGCACCATTCATACCCTCACCATTATTAACAGCACTTGTACCGGCACCATTCATACCCTCACCCTCTGGACCAGCAGTAAAAAGCGTTTCTGGGCCGGATGTTATCGCCTCGGTGTCATCAGGTTTCCCCTCAACCTTATTAGCGTGACATTTATTTACTTGAGACAATCCTTCCTTCTTAGAGCCAGCAATGCCCAGACTCGCCCTCACCCCTGGCAAAGCTGGCTCCCGGGCTGGGGATTCATGTGACGCAGCCACCAAAGGAATACTAGTGACTGCGCCACCGGACCCAATGACCGCAAGCTTGGGGGGACATTCAACCGTGCCGTCAGTCCCAGCAGTCCCTTCATGCTGCCGCCGCTCAGTAGCACCAACGGGTTCCAGGGACACTGGAATATTCGCTGCCAGCTCTGGTGTCGAGCCGCCCCCCATTACTGAGGAGGAAACCTGAGCACCAGAGCTTTGTTCCGCACCCAACGCTGGGCCACCAACATTATCTGGCGCTATTGACGCCTTAAAAACGCCACCAAAAACGCCACCGCTACTACGACAAGCAGGGACATCAGCCTCCATTATTACGCCATCATTAATCTCCCCGCTTTCCTGCACCGGACCCACTTCAGGGCCCGGGCTAGGCTGGATCACGGGGCTTGTGCAGCGAGCTGACCCTGCGGCCAGCTTGGGTAGCACTGGGTGGGGAACAAACTTAAAACTGACCTCCTCCACGATTTTTCCAGCCTTTCTGGATTTTAGTCGCCGCCGGGCTTTGCGCTTTGCTGCGCGCTTGGCATTAACTTTCTCCTCTGGACCCAAGTCCGCGCCAAAAGAAAAATGCTGCAGGCTCACCGGAGATTGGAGCTGCCGTATTTCCGCCATCAGCCTCCCACCTGAATTGCTGCTGCTGATGTCCTGGTCACAGGTGTCCCCCTCACCGGCTGAGCTGGAGTCCATGGGTAAAGCCACTTGCTCTGCAGGCAGCTCGCTGCACGTACTCCGCTGACCAGACGCACCCGGACACATTTCCTCCTCCTCACCGTCATCATCCGTCTGCTTTCCAGGGTCACAGACACCCTTCATTGCCCGGAACCGATCATCATTAAGGAGTTTCTCCTTGAAAGGTCCACTATTCTCCAAAATAAACTTGCGCTTTTCTTTCAGGGCATTCACCTCAGATTTGAGATCCCTGATAGTCGCCATTACTACCAACCTCTTTGCTCCAGAAGTGACGTGCGACCGAACCCGGGCTGCTTTCAGCTCCTCCTGGAGCTTCCGAATGGCCTTCCCGGCGTCCTCATACCCATGGAGGCACTCCGCAACACGGGAGCTAAAGGTGGTTGTTGACTCCGTGGCACGTAGTTCACCCCAATCTGCCTCCACACCATCATGCATGCTCTGCTGCACATCTCCAGGAGCGACCCTGCTGGCTGCAACACCAGGAACCTTGCGGCTTTCCTGGCTTTCTGTCCTGGTTTCAGGCGGGGGCAGGATCGGGGCCACATCGCTGTGACCCCGACTAGATCTTCTCACCCCCACAACTTCGGCCGGTTGCTGAACGCTCCCGCTACCCGCCGGCCTAGACCGGGTAACAGGAGGCTGAGAAGCACTTGGCTGGGAAGAACTTCCTCTCATCCCCAGCAGCAAACTCTCTCCCTGGAGAGGAAAGAGCCGACACCCGGAAAGAGCTTCCTCCAACACCCAGACAGCACACACCCGCTCCTCCTGTCCTGTATACTGGGTGTAATTCTCAGTATCAGTATTATTCTGTATATAGACACTGCACAGTACCACTTCTCCTGTCCTGTATACTGGGTGTAATTCTCATTATCTGTATTATTCTGTATATATGGACACTGCACAGTACCACTTCTCCTGTCCTGTATACTGGGTGTAATTCTCAGTATCTGTATTATTCTGTATATATGGACACTGCACAGTACCACTTCTCCTGTCCTGTATACTGGGTGTAATTCTCAGTATCTGTATTATTCTGTATATATGGACACTGCACAGTACTACTTCTCCTGTCCTGTATACTGGGTGTAATTCTCAGTATCTGTATTATTCTGTATATATGGACACTGCACAGTACCACTTCTCCTGTCCTGTATACTGGGTGTAATTCTCAGTATCTGTATTATTCTGTATATATACACTGCACAGTACCACTTCTCCTGTCCTGTATACTGGGTGTAATTCTCAGTCTCTGTATTATTCTGTATATATGGACACTGCAGAGTACCACTTCTCCTGTCCTGTATACTGGGTGTAATTCTCAGTATCTGTATTATTCTGTATATATACACTGCACAGTACCACTTCTCCTGTCCTGTATACTGGGTGTAATTCTCAGTATCTGTATTATTCTGTATATATGGACACTGCACAGTACCACGTCTCCTGTCCTGTATACTGGGTGTAATTCTCAGTATCTGTATTATTCTGTATATATACACACTGCACAGTACCACTTCTCCTGTCCTGTATACTGGGTGTAATTCTCAGTATCTGTATTATACTGTATATATGGAAACTGCACAGTACCACGTCTCCTGTCCTGTATACTGGGTGTAATTCTCAGTATCTGTATTATTCTGTATATATACACACTGCACAGTACCACTTCTCCTGTCCTGTATACTGGGTGTAATTCTCACTATCTGTATTATTCTGTATATATACACTGCACAGTACCACGTCTCCTGTCCTGTATACTGGGTGTAATTCTCAGTATCTGTATTATACTGTATATATAAAAAATATACACTGCACAGTACCACTTCTCCTGTCCTGTATACTGGGTGTAATTCTCAGTATCTGTATTATTCTGTATATATATATACACTGCACAGTACCACTTCTCCTGTCCTGTATACTGGGTGTAATTCTCAGTATCTGTATTATTCTGTATATATGGACACTGCACAGTACCACTCCTCCTGTCCTGTATACTGTGTGTAATTCTCAGTATCTGTATTATTCTGTATATATATATACACTGCACAGTACCACTTCTCCTGTCCTGTATACTGGGTGTAATTCTCAGTATCTGTATTATTCTGTGTATATATATACACTGCACAGTACCACTTCTCCTGTCCTGTATACTGGGGGTAATTCTCAGTATCTGTATTATTCTGTATATATGGACACTGCACAGTACCACTTCTCCTGTCCTGTATACTGGGTGTAATTCTCAGTATCTGTATTATTCTGTATATATAGACACTGCACAGTACCACTTCTCCTGTCCTGTATGCTGGGTGTAAGGCCCCATGCACACGACCGTGCCCGCAATCACGTCCCGCGATTGCGGGCACGGCCGGCCGCTGACTGACAGCCGCATTTTCGGGCCGTGCTCCCATACAAAGTATGGGAGCACGGCCCGCAAAATGCGAAAGAACGGACATGTTCCATAATTCCCGGAACATTTCCACGGCACTGACACCCTTCCGTAGTGCTATGGAAAGGTGTCCGTGTTCAATGAAAGTGAATGGCTCCGTTTTTGCGGACCGCAATTGCGGTCCACAAAAACGGAGTTTTTTTGCTGTCGTGTGTATGGGGCCTAATTCTGTAAGTGGTAGATTTACGTGTGTAAGGTCGGTGCAGTTTGTTCCCCTCTCTCTTATTGTTCCCCTTTTTCCCAGTAGTTGATCATTAGGGGGTCTCAGTACTTGAAGCCCCTGCAGATGGTGTGGCTCCTGTAGCGCCGGCGGCAGCCATTGTTTTATTGCGCTCGCTGTTATCCTCTAGTGCGGAGACTTTGGTGGTTGGGTAAATCGCTGTCCACGGATCATCATGGTGGCAAATTTTTCAACAAGTTGCGTGTTTTATTTTGGGTGTGACCGGCGTTGGTGGACGACCCATGAAACGATATCTACGAATACTCCGCCGCGTTTTTCTAAGAAAAAAACCCACGAACGAGAAGTTAGTGAGAAAATGGCGTAATTGTTAATCCTGGACTACGTTTTGGGCGCCGTCTGATAGATGATTGCTCCTTTCTTCGCTGTGTTTTGTTTTCCGGATCTCGCTGTCCTCGCTGCCACTTATCCGCCGCATAGTCGCCGAGTCGATGTTCTGCGCCGGCACAAAAAAAGATTATACTTTTATTAAAGAGACGAACACTCAAAGGACTCGTGTCTACATACAAATGAGGAGGAAACAGGCGGCTGGCGGCAGCGCAAAACCTCGTTTCCAGGCGGCAGATGTTTCTCAGCAGTCAATCAGTTTTTTGTTTTTTTTAATGTTTTTGTGGGGATCGGTGCGGCTCCTGACAACTTAACAAGCCCCCCTCCCCCACTTGTCACCCCTAAGTTATTTTCCGTCTGTGACCTTGTTCCTCAAAATATTTTAACTCCTTCTGTGCCAGAACAATGTGCTTACCTGCCAATTTTTGAAAAAGGACATCAGAATTACCATTCAGGAGTGTGGAAAGCTGGATGATGTTGGTCATTTGTACCAAATCTAAGGTTTTTGTTGTTCTGAAACGCGTGTTCGCCACCCATAATAGCTTCCACAGGTGATCTGCCTATCTTTTTTTTTTTTTACACCCATGTGAGAGTGGCATTAACCCTTCTGTATCCCGATGCCATAAAATTAAAAAATGTTGCCTTTCAGGATTATGGGAAAGCTGTGTGTCGTGTGTGCAGACGCAATTTAACTACTGCTTCTGTATATTACAGCGTCGTATCTGGTCACCCAGCTTTCCCATTCTGGTGAAGTGAAAATCTGTCAATCAGTGGATGCATTGCATAGTTAGTTGACAGATTTGTTATTCAGGGGTCTGGGAAAGCTGGGTGACAAGATGCTGTAATAAAGAGAGGTGGGTGCAGAAAGTCATCAGTCTGCACTGTCCGCACACAGTTTTTCCAGCCCCATTATTAGCAGCCATATTGGTTGTCACCCAGCTTTTCCAGGAGCAGATAAATGATGAAAAAGCTAAAACTATCAATTTGCCTTTAGTGATGTCATTTTCTGACATCATCTCTAACCGTGCGGTGTCGCTAAACGCGTGATGTTTGCGGTGGGTAGTCTCAGCCGTAATGGAGTTTTGCGTATTTTAGGGGAGAATGTGGTTTATATCTATAGAAAAACAAAATGACTTTCCCGGCACTCCGGTGTAAGAAGTTTCCGTTTCTTCTCGTTAATATGTGGCGTTGGTTTTACCGCTTCAGATAATAGGAGAAGGGTATTTCAGCACGGAATTCTATAGCGCGACTCCAGGACGCAGTCTCTTTCCTCATCATTGCGACTTATGACTTCACGTCTCATTCCGGCAGCGGCAAAGTCATCTTCTCTCGTGTAAATACCGGGGGGTTGGGTAAGCTTTGAATGGCGAGAATGCTGCGCCAGAGAGATAGAAGCGTCAGTTGTTATCCGTGTAATGTGAGCTGTCACTTCTGAGTGATACTGTCACAGAGGATTAAGTGTCAGGAGACGGGTGACAGCAGCAAGTGCCCCCGCATCACCCGCACCAGAGACCGTACATACAAACCAAAGGCGGTGACCGCCGGATCCTGAGAAGATGAGGAGTCCAGGTGCCAAGAGACCAGTCATGTGACTATACCCATTATATTCTTGTCTCCTACATAGGGGGCAGTATTATAGTAGTTATATTCTTGTATATAGGAGCAGTATTATAGTAGTTATATTCTTGTATATAGGGAGCAGTATTATAGTAGTTATATTCTTGTATATAGGAGCAGTATTATAGTAGTTATATTCTTGTATATAGGAGCAGTATTATAGTAGTTATATTCTTGTATATAGGGGGCAGTATTATAGTAGTTATATTCTTGTATATAGGGGGCAGTATTATAGTAGTTATATTCTTGTATATAGGGGGCAGTATTATAGTAGTTATATTCTTGTATATAGAAGCAGTATTATAGTAGTTATATTCTTGTATATAGGGGCAGTATTATAGTAGTTATATTCTTGTATATAGGGGCAGTATTATAGTAGTTATATACTTGTATATAGGGGGCAGTATTATAGTAGTTATATTCTTGTATATAGGGAGCAGTATTATAGTAGTTATATTCTTGTATATAGGGGCAGTATTATAGTAGTTATATTCTTGTATATAGGGGCAGTATTATAGTAGTTATATTCTTGTATATAGGAGCAGTATTATAGTAGTTATATTCTTGTATATAGGGGCAGTATTATAGTAGTTATATTCTTGTATATAGGAGGCAGTATTATAGTAGTTATATTCTTGTATATAGGAGGCAGTATTATAGTAGTTATATTCTTGTATATAGGAGCAGTATTATAGTAGTTATAGTCTTGTATATAAGGGGCAGTATTATAGTAGTTATATTCTTGTATATAGGAGCAGTATTATAGTAGTTATATTCTTGTATATAGGAGCAGTATTATAGTAGTTATATTCTTGTATATAGGAGCAGTATTATAGTAGCTATATTCTTGTATATAGGAGGCAGTATTATAGTAGTTATATTCTTGTATATAGGGGCAGTATTATAGTAGTTATATTCTTGTATATAGGGGCAGTATTATAGTAGTTATATTCTTGTATATAGGGGCAGTATTATAGTAGTTATATTCTTGTATATAGGGGCAGTATTATAGTAGTTATATTCTTGTATATAGGGGCAATATTATAGTAGTTATATTCTTGTATATATGGGCAGTATTATAGTAGTTATATTCATGTATATAGGGGGCAGTATTATAGTAGTTATATTCCTGTATATAGGAGGCAGTATTATAGTACTTATATTCTTGTATATAGGAGCAGTACTATAGTAGTTATATTCTTGTATATAGGGGGCAGTATTATAGTAGTTATATTCTTGTATATAGGGGCAGTATTATAGTAGTTATATTCTTGTATATAGGGGCAGTATTATAATAGTTATATTCTTGTATATAGGGGCAGTATTATAGTAGTTATATTCTTGTATATAGGGGCAGTATTATAGTAGTTATATTCTTGTATATAGGAGCAGTATTATAGTAGTTATATTCTTGTATATAGGAGCAGTATTATAGTAGTTATATTCTTGTATATAGGGAGCAGTATTATAGTAGTTATATTCTTGTATATAGGAGCAGTATTATAGTAGTTATATTCTTGTATATAGGGAGCAGTATTATAGTAGTTATATTCTTGTATATAGGGGGCAGTATTATAGTAGTTATATTCTTGTATATAGGGGCAGTATTATAGTAGTTATATTCTTGTATATAGGGGGCAGTATTATAGTAGTTATATTCTTGTATATAGGGGGCAGTATTATAGTAGTTATATTCTTGTATATAAGATGCAGTATTATAGTAGTTATATTCTTGTATAGAGGAGGCAGTATTATAGTAGTTATATTCTTGTATATAGTGGCAGTATTATAGTAGTTATATTCTTGTATATAGGAGCAGTACTATAGTAGTTATATTCTTGTATATAGGGGGCAGTATTATAGTAGTTCTATTCTTGTATATAGGGGCAGTATTATAGTAGTTATATTCTTGTATATAGGGGCAGTATTATAATAGTTATATTCTTGTATATAGGGGCAGTATTATAGTAGTTATATACTTGTATATAGGGGGCAGTATTATAGTAGTTATATTCTTGTATATAGGGGGCAGTATTATAGTAGTTATATTCTTGTATATAAGATGCAGTATTATAGTAGTTATATTCTTGTATATAGTGGCAGTATTATAGTAGTTATATTCTTGTATAGAGGAGGCAGTATTATAGTAGTTATATTCTTGTATATAGTGGTAGTATTATAGTAGTTATATTCTTGTATATAGGAGCAGTATTATAGTAGTTATATTCTTGTATATAAGATGCAGTATTATAGTAGATATATTCTTGTATATAGGGGCAGTATTATAGTAGTTATATTCTTGTATATAGGAGGCAGTATTATAGTAGTTATATTCTTGTATATAGGAGCAGTATTATAGTAGTTATATTCTTGTACATAGGAGGCAGTATTATAGTAGTTATATTCTTGTATATAGGAGGCAGTATTATAGTAGTTATATTCTTGTATATAGGAGCAGTATTATAGTAGTTATATTCTTGTATATAGGAGGCAGTATTATAGTAGTTATATTCTTCAGTGCAGATGCTTTCTTGGTATTTGAGACTATTTAACACGCGTTCGGTTAATTTGTGTTCCTGGTAGCGCAGAGCTGAATAATAAAGTCAAGAATTGTTAAATATTTGGGAAAGGAATTCGGAAGGTCCCACCAGGCGGTCGTGAACAAGCAGCTTCCAAAAAAATAAAACCCTTATCCTGACACTTTTAAAATGTATGCGTTTTCTTCTCCAGGGGTTGGTGGCAGAGAGGGAGATTATCCTTATCATTGAAGTGCTTAGTCTGAAGGTGAACTCTGATATAAGAAGTCACTGCTATGTTCTGGGCCGAGGACATTAACATAAAAATTTGTATATTTACGGGATGGAGAAGCAATTAATCTACCTCGGGCTATAAAGACACATTGTCTAAATGTCTACAGTTCCATCCAAAAAATTTCATCTCAGGGCAGGGGTTACAAGCCAACTGGGTCTGACTGGCCACCAGAGGACGCTGTAGTGGACGCAGGCTCTGCTTTCACGATGATTGCTTTCCAGACCCCACATCTGAGCAGTTATGTTTTTATGTCCTTCGCAGCCTGTTATTCCCAAAAGATATAGTGAAATGATCAGTGGACAAGCACACGATTATCTGTGTGGGGGGTCCTCAGGATCCCTTCTTCAGATGATTCCAAGGTTATCCAATCCAGCACTGTTGACCTACTTCAAACAAATTCCCACATGGGATTGGATAATAATGCACCAGCCGGATCTGATGACGTCACGTAAGTGGGAGGTTCAAAAGGGAGGAGCCATCTGAGTATAATTTCCTGTGGATAAGGTACATTCTGTATAGTTACTTATATTCTCTCTGAACTTGACCGTGACCTTCGCGTAGATCCCGGGTTTCGACCTTTGCCCTGCTGATTTGGATTCGCCGCCTGACACTTGCTGTTGACCTCATGGTGTCGACTCCTGGCTCTTCTCCTCGTTACGTCCTGGTCTTCTCCTGTTTTGTCACATCTCCTGTGTTACCGTTTCCATTCCGGAGTACCCTTCAGCTATTTTCACAGGGCGCCTTCCACCAATTGGTGACTACTCTGGGGACTCTGACCTGGAAGTCCAACCGGGGAAAGTTCACACCTCCTTGCGGGTGGTCTAGAGTTTAGAATGAGGAGATTTGTTAGACTCCACACCTACGTTTAGCCAGCGCCAAACCGATTGCGGTTCAAGAGCTCGCTTTCCCTGTGAGAAACTGAACGCTAGCTTTGGTCAAGTGGTTGAGTAACGTCTTGAAGACAACTCCCGTCTCCTCTACTTAGCGACTTATTTTCCACATGAGGCAGAATAACCCATTTAGTGAAATTCTGGCAGAAGAAAAAGTTTGAGCAAGAGACAAAGGAGAACATAAATGAGAACAAGCGGCTGAGTAAGTCCTGGAGATACGAGCTGGATCTCTGCCGAGCCCCAGATTTTTTTAAGTCGTGTTTGTTCTGATCTCCCTCGTCTTGAAGTAGAAGGAAGTTCATGACCCGACACTCCAGCAGATATTAAAACTGAGCATTACAGATCCTCTTCTGCGCTGAATATTCCCTCTCATTCTTTACCCGCTGAGAAGGACGTTTTTCTTTCCGCTATTGACGAATCGTCCTTTGTCCATTAAGGACCTGTTCTGCGTGGTCATCGCCGCGGGGTCATCGACCCTTCATTCTCCTCATGGTTTTTGGGACATGGTCCTGCTTATTAAAGAATTAAACTGCAATAAACGAATGCAAACTCTGGCCAAGATGGGATGTGACTTTTTGAATGTTTTTGTAGCGGCCCTAGGTTTGTTCATTTTAATCATCGAGAAGTAACTTGCAGCTTGTGGGCCCCAATGCAACATCTGTATAGGACCCCCAAACTATGACACATCCGTAACAGCATACCTCCCCCAACTGTCCTATTTTTTGACAGGATTGCCCCATGAATTGGACCTCAAAGGGGCCGGAGTTTATGCAAATTTAAGTTTCTGGGCATTTCTGGCTGGATCGAGGGTGCCCCTAGTTTCGCCCCTGTATCAAATAATATTTTCAGGATACAAATGTAATTCTACAGCTTTATATAGATTGCAGGACATAGCTAGTGAGGCTGGCCATAGACCAAGGTCACTCCAATATGGGTCATGATGCACCTACTCGACCCCAAGAAGAGATGTAACTTGAAGCTGCCCCAATGCAAATCTGTAACAGGGCCCCTGTTTATTAATTGGGTAGTGTTATTTGAGCACTGTATGGTGGTGGCCCCGTAGGGTACATTTATTTGCAGAATGTATGGTTGTGAGGATTTTATGTTACGCCATAAGGAAGTGGGGGGGACGGGACATCAATGAAAGGTTCCACCCCGGCACGATGTCATCTAAGGGGACATGATGATGGGGGCCCAAATGTACTGACCCTTCCCTCTCCATAGAACGCTGTTGGGTAAATAAGAAAACTTGTTAACATTTACAATGCAACAGAAGAACTTTATATAATTCTCTGTATTACAAGAGATCTGTAGAGCGTCTTATATAATGTATCATCTGAAATTAGGTCCTGCAAGACTGAGCCAGAGTCTGGTGTCCTGAACGTATCTCTGCCCCCCTGAACGTATCTCTGCCCCCCAGATCTAAGTCACCATCACAGTCACAAGATGTAAATAATTCTCACAGAAATGAACGGATGTGCTCATTGATTCCATTGTAAAAGCAGTCACTTATATTCTCGTACATAGGGCGCAGTATTATAGTAGTTATATTCTTGTATATAGGAGCAGTATTATAGTAGTTATATTCTCGTACATAGGGCGCAGTATTATAGTAGTTATATTCTTGTATGTAGGAGCAGTATTATAGTAGTTATATTCTTGTATATAGGAGCAGTATTATAGTAGTTATATTCTTGTATATAGGAGCAGTATTATAGTAGTTATATTCTTGTATATAGGAGCAGTATTATAGTAGTTATATTCTTGTATATAGGAGGCAGTATTATAGTAGTTATATTCTTGTATATAGGGGGCAGTATTATAGTAGTTATATTCTTGTATATAGGGAGCAGTATTATAGTAGTTATATTCTTGTATATAGGGGCAGTATTATAGTAGTTATATTCTTGTATATAGGAGTCAGTATTATAGTAGTTATATTCTTGTATATAGGGAGCAGTATTATAGTAGTTATATTCTTGTATATAGGGAGCAGTATTGTAGTAGTTATATTCTTGTATATAGGGTGCAGTATTGTAGTAGTTATATTCTTGTATATAGGGTGCAGTATTATAGTAGTTATATTCTTGTATATAGGGGCAGTATTATAGTAGTTATATTCTTGAATATAGGGGGCAGTATTATAGTAGTTATATTATTGTATATAGGGGCAGTATTATAGTAGTTATATTCTTGTATATAGGGGCAGTATTATAGTAGTTATATTCTTGTATATAGGGGCAGTATTATAGTAGTTATATTCTTGTATATAGGGGCAATATTATAGTAGATATATTATTGTATATAAGAGCAGTATTATAGTAGTTATATTCTTGCATATAGGAGGCAGTATTCTAGTAGTTATATTCTTGTATATAGGGGCAGTATTATAGTAGTTATATTCTTGTATATAGGGGCAGTATTATAGTAGTTATATTCTTGTATATAGGGGCAGTATTATAGTAGTTATATTCTTGTATATAGGGGCAGTATTATAGTAGTTATATTCTTGTATATAGGGGCAGTATTATAGTAGTTATATTCTTGTATATAGGGGCAGTATTATAGTAGTTATATTCTTGTATATAGGAGGCAGTATTATAGTAGTTATATTCTTGTATATAGGGGGCAGTATTATAGTAGTTATATTCTTGTATATAGGGGGCAGTATTATAGTAGTTATATTCTTGTATATAGGGGCAGTATTATAGTAGTTATATTCTTGTATATAGGGGCAGTATTATAGTAGTTATATTCTTGTATATAGGGGCAGTATTATAGTAGTTATATTCTTGTATATAGCGGGCAGTATTATAGTAGTTATATTCTTGTATATAGGAGCAGTATTATAGTAGTTATATTCTTGTATATAGGGGGCAGTATTATAGCAGTTATATTCTTGTATATAGGAGCAGTATTATAGTAGTTATATTCTTGTATATAGGAGCAGTATTATAGTAGTTATATTCTTGTATATAGGGGGCAGTATTATAGTAGTTATATTCTTGTATATAGGGGGCAGTATTATAGTAGTTATATTCTTGTATATAGGGGCAGTATTATAGTAGTTATATTCTTGTATATAGGGGCAGTATTATAGTAGTTATATTCTTGTATATAGGGGCAGTATTATAGTAGTTATATTCTTGTATATAGGGGGCAGTATTATAGTAGTTATATTCTTGTATATAGGAGCAGTATTATAGTAGTTATATTCTTGTATATACGGGGCAGTATTATAGTAGTTATATTCTTGTATATAGGAGCAGTATTATAGTAGTTATATTCTTGTATATAGGAGCAGTATTATAGTAGTTATATTCTTGTATATAGGGGGCAGTATTATAGTAGTTATAGTCTTGTATATAGGAGCAGTATTATAGTAGTTATATTCTTGTATATAGAGGGCAGTATTATAGTAGTTATATTCTTGTATATAGGGGCAGTATTATAGTAGTTATATTCTTGTATATAGGGAGCAGTATTATAGTAGTTATATTCTTGTATATAGGGGCAGTATTATAGTAGTTATATTCTTGTATATAGGGGGCAGTATTATAGTAGTTATATTCTTGTATATAGGAGCAGTATTATAGTAGTTATATTCTTGTATATACGGGGCAGTATTATAGTAGTTATATTCTTGTATATAGGGAGCAGTATTATAGTAGTTATATTCTTGTATATAGGGAGCAGTATTATAGTAGTTATATTCTTGTATATAGGGGGCAGTATTATATATATATGCGTGTGTGTGTGTGTATATATATATATATATAAATATATATCTATACTGACACAATACTAATACAGACTTGTGTTTATAGAGATTTCTTGGCTGGAGTTGGGGCAGGAAAGTTTGCAGCAGGTATATAAGGATTTTTCAGTCTCATCTACAAGCGCTTTGCTTATAATTTGCAGGTAGCGCTGCGATGACCTCAGGTGATCTTTCTATTACATCTTTCCGAGACGCTGTCCCAGTTTCTGTGCGGCCCTTAGCTTTGGAGGGGCCCTATTAATTTAATGTCTAAATTGTCTCTCAAAACTGTCATTAGTAATTAGGGTTCGTTCGCAGTGGGACGAGGCTCATTGTGAGTCTGTCGGGTCCGTGTCACAAGGTAATTCTTCACTTAATTGGGTAGACACAGGCAGATTTAGTCCAGTTGGGCAGAGAGGGAAAGGAGGGGGAAGAAGAGAATCACCGACAAGATGGAATGAAGAAAACAATGTCTCGTCAGCCAAAGCTTCAGGATACAAAATACAACTGGTGTAAGACGGGTCGTGCTCAGCCAAGATCTTCTGTTGTTTCTCCAGTACTCCGGTACAAGTGACTGCTAATAATTTAAAGGACCAGTACACCAAAAAACATTTTAAAGGGCTGGTCCAGTCTTCATTTAATCATTGTAGAATGAAAAGTTTTGCAACTTTCTAATAGACTGAATTTAAATTCTTCACCCTTTTCAAGATCTCAACTTGCTGTCAGTGAATGGGAACAATTATTATTTACATTCAAAGGCTGAAAGCTCTCTCCTGATCTAGTCCTGCTCACACAGCTGATGAGGTTGTTACAGTGCATCAGTGTGGACTGATACATTTGTAACAGGCAGTGGTGTTGATAGAGCTGGCCATGTGCCCTGGGTATTTTTCCTGGTGCCCTAGATCTCCCAGTGCCAGACACATTCAATTGTATCTGCGTCCTACCCCTCCACCAGTGTCCCAGGTATCCCCAGACTAACAACATCACTGTTAACAAGCAATGCAGCTTTGTAAGCAGGATTAGGTCAGGAAGGGTAATCGGCTTCTAGATGTAAACAAGAATGTTCCCATTCACTGACAGCCAGCAGATACCTTGAAAATGGTGAGGATGAAAATTGCATCGTATCATTATACAATAGGGAAAGGCAATGCATTAGTCAAAAAAGCAAAGCACAGGAGATTACAAATATTTGGCTTTACTTTAGTTGCATCATGTCCTACTCCAGTCACATTCAAAGCAGAATTCCATGCACTTAGAGTTTTGATGCTTTCCTAATAGCTCGCAGGTCTTTAGATTTCATCTCAGCTGAGTTGCTTGGGTTGTCTGTATGAGAAGTTCAGTCCTATTGGATATCAAGCTGTAGCCCGCAGATTTCTCCATGCAGCTCTGGATGTGACTAGAGTATAAGGGCATGACCACACGTGGCGGATTTCCTCCGCAACTGTCCGCATCAATGCCGCACAGAATCTGCGTTGCAGATTCTGCTGCGGATCTGCACAAAATGTGCAGTAAATTGATGCGGACTAGCTGCTGCGGACTGCGGGAAAAGTGCTTCCCTTCTCCCTATCAGTGCAGGATAGAGAGAAGGGACAGCACTTTCCCTTGTGAAAGTCAAAGAATTTCATACTTACCGCCCGTTGTCTTGGTGACGCGTCCCTCCTTCGGCATCCAGCCCGATCTCCCTGGATGACGCGGCAGTCCATGTGACCGCTGCAGCCTGTTATTAGCCTGTGATTGGCTGCAGCCGTCACTTAGACTGAAACGTCATCCTGGGAGGCTGGACTGGAGACAGAAGCAGGGAGTTCTCGGTAAGTATGAACTTCTATTTTTTTACAGGTTGCTGTATATTGTGATCGGTAGTCACTGTCCAGGGTGCAGAAACAGTTACTGCCGATCGCTTAACTCTTTCAGCACCCTGGACAGTGACTATTTACAGACGTCTCCTAGCAACGCTCCCGTCATTACGGGGGCCCCATTGACTTCCTCAGTCTGGCTGTAGACCTAGAAATACATAGGTCCAGCCAGAATGAAGAAATGTCAAGTTAAAAAAGCAAGACGGATCCGCAGCACACATAACATGTGCATGACAGCTGCGGACTTCATTGCGGAAATTAGAATCTCCATTGAAGTCAATGGAGAAATTCCGCCATGAGTCCGCCACTGCTCCGCAACAGACAGAGCATGCTGCGGACACCAAATTCCGCTCCGCAGCCTATGCTCCGCAGCGGAATTTTACGCCTCGTCTAAACGAACACTTCTAAATTAAAGTGTAAGTCAATGGACAAACGGCTCCGCTGCGGATTAACGCTGCGGAGTGTCCGCAGCGGAATTTAAGTGAAATTCCGCCACGTGTGAACCCAGCCTAAGAGTCAGGATTTGTTGGTGAAGGTAAATTCTCCTTTGCACACTGAACATCTCGTCTTATGGAGGACTTTAGTATATATATATAATTTGCATGTCATGCAGATATTAATAAGAGGCCTTGATGCCCAGGTGCCAGCGCTTGGCGCGCGCCTCGGGACCTCGTAGAGGCTGCTGGTCTGTGATTAACTCAGGAAACATCTGGGATGAGGCTGGGAATTGGCTGATGGGGCACCGAGCATTATTAGTCATCGAGGTGTCTGGTTAGTCAAGCAAAGTAGGTGAGCAGCCATACTGATTAATTCGCTGCAACCCATGCCTCTCCAACTGCTGTCCCAGCGTGCCCTTATAGACTGCAGCTTGCATGGCATGCTGGGAGTTGTAGTATGTACAGCCACAGCTTGCAGAGCACGTCATGCTACTTTCCTATAATAAGACACTGTTCTGGAATTTTTATAGGGATTTTATACTTCTACTCAGTGGCATCAACCATAGAGGCAAAGCATGCTATGACTATGGGGCCTGAGGTGAGAGGGGCCCGTCCTCAACCTGCTAACCCCACATGTGAT
The DNA here is from genome assembly GCF_050947455.1 of Rhinoderma darwinii. Taxonomy (NCBI): domain Eukaryota; kingdom Metazoa; phylum Chordata; class Amphibia; order Anura; family Rhinodermatidae; genus Rhinoderma; species Rhinoderma darwinii. Next base: position 5,744,106 of record NC_134699.1, on the reverse strand, counting down.
ACTGATTAGCCGCTACCTGCAGCTGCCACTAGGGGGAGCTCACTGCTTACAGATCTACCTAGTTCCCACTAGCTGTATAAATCTGTCTGCAATTAGCTCCACCTAGTGGTGGCTGCAGGAACAAAGAATTCTATCATTCAAGTAAAATAAAATCAGTGCTCCCCCCTATACAGAAATATATTACATTAACCAGCACAGAATTTTGGACTTAAAACCAGAATAATTGCCATTAATAAAGGTGTAGTACATTTGGTGGAGCTCTCAGTGGGGCTTGATCATTCCTGTGTGCAGCCCTGAATGATGTGATATTAAGAAACCTTGTATGTATTTCACTTATTTTGAGTCCAAGCATGTGTTTTGGTGCGTTGCGGGAAATGTAGTGTTTTCTAGATTAGACTATTCTAAAACTGCTTGTTATCAACACTACATCTGCAACAATGCAACACAGCAGAGCATACGCTGAATCATCAGTGAGGAAGATAAAGGCTGACAGGGTATAGAAATCAGCAAAAAAAAATAAACTGTAAATGCAGCTCTGGATGTGACTGGAGCACAGTGGACAGTTAACCTATATTGACACAAATGTTTCTTTTTAAGTTCTGTAATAAATCATTGGGGATCCCTTTAAAAAATAGAGTTTGCAACGTGCCAGTAATCCTTGTGGCCTGGGAGCGCAGCTCTATAACTCTCCGTTCCGGGAGGAGGACATATTTATTACCTCTAATTTCCAGGATGAAATGTTGTGGTTTTAGTGCTATTGACCACCTTTCCCTCGCCATCCCTTTAAATGCGTCTGAAGACCGTTAACAACATCAGTGCTTCTTTTATCGGAGATTAGGCGTTAATTGTAAAGTCACTTCAAGCGGTAAAGTGTGTCGATCGCTGCCAATTACCAGACGGAGGAGAGCGGCTCTTTTTATCTTGATTTAATACTTGATTGAAGGCTCATCCTCTCCTGGACATATATAATCTGGCCCTTCGTTTAGAAACAAACCCATGGGCCTCGTGGTTGGAGCCTGAATGGAGGATCACAGTTGTAGGAACTCTGTTTGGCACCCTGTAGTGTCCTCATATGGCACCTGGCACCGCTGTTACGTTTCTCCCCAGATAAGTGGAAGGTTGAGCCACTTAGCCCTAATGCACATGACCGTGTGTGCCGCCCGGGTCCCGTCAAATGATCCATTCAAAGATCGGACATGTTCTATCTTTCCATGGATCGGAGAGTCGGGTCTGTTTTCATGGAGCCGATTCACCCGCTAAAGTGTCAAAAGTATCCGGTGGCACTCGGATGCTGTGAAAAACGGCCTGAGTGGCACTTGGTTGTGTGCAAGGGGGCTAATGGTTCAGTGCTGGCTAAACTGAGGTGCGGATTCTATGGAAGCTCCCCGTTCTTCATTCTTTATTCCCACATAGCGGTATGGACTTTCCCGATCGGATTCCCAGGTTGCGGTCCTTTTCAGTGTGTCCGCTGCCAATCAGTGACTACTTTAAAGGACATCTGGAGAAGGATCAGAGGCAAAATGGGGAGAGGAGCCAAGGATGATGGCCAGAATATGACAAGTCAGGGGAGGACATAGTCTGAGAACGGGCCGGGAGTCCATACCATGAGGTTGGACTACAAATACCAGACCAAGAACCAATCCAAAGAAGCGAGACAAATGCAGAATCCAGAACTAGGATGAGGCTCAATGGGGGTAATAAACAAACTAAGCAAGCACCTCAATCCAATCTGCAGGCAACGCTGTCAGGTCGGATTCCTTTTTAAACCGACCACCGACATCAAGAGCCGCGGCCGCCGGCCAGGGACCGCCACTGTCTCCGGAAGAAGTGAGTAATAATAACATTACAAAGTTATTCTCCCCTTGATTAGAAATGTCCTACCATTTCGTGTTTACAGCTCCCATGCATACTTATGTGTCTCCACAGACTACAAACAAACTTTTTGATAAGAGAAACCGGCCAGAGCATTAGAGAAGGGTGGGGGGAGACAGCTTCACAGGGAACACCCACTGAGCTCCGAATCTGCAGCCCACAAGAAGGGAACACTCACTGCAGCTCTGAACCTGCAGGAAAAAAAAATATATGAAAAAAGTGCGCAGATACATATATTTAGGATTTAAAAATTGGTGGCCTATCTTTAGGATAAGCCATCAATATTAGATTGGTGGGGGTCCGACTCTAAGCAGCTCTGCGATCAGCTGTTTGAAGGGGCGGCAGCGCTCGTAAGAGAACTGCAGCCTAATCATTGTTTCGCTCAGGTTTCAGGCTGTTCGTACTTGCACAGCTGCTACGAAAGTACGAACAGGAATGAAACCCAGAAGTAAAGAAAGATCGTACGAGCGCCGCCGCCCTTTCAAACAGCTGATTGGCGGAGGTGTCAAAAGTCAAACCCCCACTGATCTAATAGTAATGGCCTATCCTGAGGATAGGCCATGAATTTTTAGAAATTTTGTTTAACCCCATTAAGGTTTTAAAGATGGTGGAGGGGAAAGGTGACATATTGGGCATTAACCCTTTTCTGGCGGTTATTGATGTCGGTAACGCACGTCTGTCTTATATTATGGATATAATCTCTAATTCACTAATATCCCTGCAGATGCGGAAGTAAAATTAAATATGAGTTTTTTCAAATTTTACAAATCTTCCCGTTTCATTAGACTCACATAAAACTTGATGATCGCTCATCATAGCGCAGTCATCGTAAAAACGTAGCTGAAGAGGAAATGACAGGTGTCGGAGCTTTTATAACATATACGATAAAGGAATTTACAGTTTAGAGTGTTCATATATCGTCTATAGAGCATTGTAACAAGTAAAATAGTTTTATGCTTTCATTACTGTAGCCAATGCTATGCAAGTTATATTGTAAGGTCAGTCATGTTAAGGAGATGCCAGCCTGTATTATATACTCCAGAGCTGCATTCACAATTCTGCTGGTTAGTTTAAATAGTCAGCAAGCTTATCATTAGACGCACTCTAACAGCTAAACTGGGCTCCATAATACAAAGGGGGTAGTATTTTTCCTAAGTCAGATGATTGTACAGAAGCCTGGTGTAAAGAAGACATTTCCCAGAATGGAAATAATCCAAATAAGCTCTGAATAGACACTGAACAAGCAGAGCATGCTGGCAGCTTTAGCTCTAAAGCCTGTAGAAGAGTGATTGTAGCTCTGGAGTATAATACAGGATGTAACTCAGGATCAGTACAGGATAAGTAATGTAATGTATGTACACAGTGACTCCACCAGCAGAATAGTGAGTGCAGCTCTGGAGTATAATACAGGATGTAACTCAGGATCAGTACAGGATAAGTAATATAATGTATGTACACAGTGACCCCACCAGCAGAATAGTGAGTGCAGCTCTGGAGTATAATACAGGCTATTGCTCAGGATCAGTACAGGATAAGTAATGTAATGTATGTACACAGGGACTCCAGCAGAATAGTGAGTGCAGCTCTGGAGTATAATACAGGATGTAACTCAGGATCAGTACAGGATAAGTAATGTAATGTATGTACACAGTGACTCCACCAGCAGAATAGTCAGTGCAGCTCTGGAGTGGGTGGAGTAGGACGTGTGGAGAGAGCTGCTGAGACTTCCGTGCAGGCCTTGGATCCAGGGACTTTCCTTATCCTATCTGCCCAGGCCTCATACCATCTGCCTGGGCTTGGAAAGTACCCTGAGGGGGGTTCCATCCTAGGATGGAGCCTCAGACCTCTACCTCCCGGAGCATGCCAGCGGGGGGTAGAGGGTCATCCCAGCTGGCTGGGAATATGCAAACGGTCGCGGGGGTGAGGAGATCATCTCGGGGCAAGGCTGTCCTGGCTCCCCCTGAGGCTGGAACCCTGGATAAGGGTATGGAGACGCGGTCCGGCAGGGTGATCGAGGTGTTGTCATCTGGAGAAGGACCAGCGCCGTCCGGACATTTGGATGACGGTCGTGTGGAGGAATGGGGACAGCTGAGGACCGGAGAGACGGTGGAGAACTTCAGCTCCCGTCTGGCTATGCGGTTGGAGGAGTATCGGGACCTCAGGAAGTCGCTGCAACGGCTCCGTGCGGACTTGGCGGTCGCCAGAGGAAGAGCTGCAAAAGCCTCAGGAGGTAAGAGGTCCCGATACCTTTTAAATGTGAAATCCTTGTTGGAGGAAATAAAAGAAGTGGAAGAAAGACGTGAGGAGATTTTGGCAGGCGGAGGGGTGTTTGGTGAAAAATTAAAAAATGAAGAGAGGTTTGCCGAGATGGCAGAACCTATAAAAATAGAATGTGTGGAGGAAGACAGCAGAGCCCCAGACACAGCAAAGGAAATTGTGGGGGAGAAAATGGAGCATGAGAATGCAAAGTCCAGAGAAGGCTCAGATTCTGATGCACCCAGGAGCAGTGAGGAGGAGGAGGGTGGACTCACAGCTGGGAGAAATCAGGAGAGTTTTGATACTGACAGTGAGCGGCCTCCAGGATTACTTACACAGATCCGTAACATGGAGTCGCCGGTATCCTTCCAGGGATTTTGTTTTGGTGCGGAGTTACCCGCAGAGGAGGAAAAGAAAAAAAAATTTAAGAAGAAAAAAAAGACAAAGGAAAAAAAATCTGCTGAAGGTTCATTTAAAATGGTGTACACAGCAAGATCCTTCCTGTGCTCTGAGCCTGATGCAAGTCAGGATCAGAGCGCAGGTCCCGCAAGACCCCCAGCTCAAGCCTCTGCAGTGGGGCTGGAGCGGGAATGCGGGGAGAGTGTTACGGGTCCGGCATTAGAACACGTGGTGGTCAAAATGGCGCCGGACGCCAACCCCTGCAAAGGGGGCGGTACTGGTGGCCTGGTGACGCCAGGGGGTGTGTCCCCGTGTCCGGTTAATGGCGAGCCCGGGAAACTGGTCTCTGATGCGAGTCAGCGGTCTGGAGAACGGGTAAACCAGAAACCGGATGTGGTGTCTGAAAGCCGGAAGTCTGTCGGTGTCGCAGTAAAGCCGTCAGACGTTCCGGACAAGGGCGGTCACAGAGGGGGCTCCGGCTCTGTTGGCCACTCCTCTGTGGGAGGGGGGAGTGGTCCGGCGCCGGAGGCGGCTCCAGTGACATCAGTGGCTCCTTCGTCCGCATCACTGAAAAGTGGTGTAGGCGAGAAGGGGGCTGCTGGCGTCGGGGGCGGCGGTGGCCCCTTTCCCAAAAATGTTCCGCACATAGAAAAGATGGAGGTTAATGAGGCGGAGGGCACAGCGGGGACACCGCTTATAACATCTGGTGGCGTCCCTGCAAAGGTGCCTGATGATGCGGAGACTGAAGCAGTGTCTACCCACACAAAATGTACAGGAAAAATACATAACATAGGACCAGGCCTGGCCAGAAGGATGACTGCAGGGGGACCTGGTGGGTTAAATAAAAAAGTTGCGGCTGTGGATGTGGGAACTGCTGGGGGTATGCAGGTGTCTGTAAATAAAGTTGCTGGAGTGTCTGCTGGTAATGGGGTGTTGAGTGCTGTGTCTGTAGGTGGTGAGGTGGTGGGTGGTGGGGATGGGGTATCAACCAGGGGCAATGGGCCTGGCGCTCCTCTTGCTGTGACATCCGGCAGGTCTTATGCTGGTGTGGCAGCGGGGGGACAGCGGGCCCACCCATCTTCATCCTCAAGGTCCGGGGACGGTAACTTGCAACAACGTCTCTTGGACGCTTTAAGAGAGGGAAAGCAAACCCTAACCATAGGGGGAGTGCAGAAGGACCTGTCTTTCTGGATAGACAGATATGGTCTAAATGCCTTCCGAGAGCAACGAGGAGATCAGTGGTCGCTCCCAACAGCCGGGCAGGCTGTAGCCAGGAGGAATGTGGTCCGTCTCCGGTGGCGTGGCAATGATGCGTGCCCTCCCAGAAAGAGGGTGGTGGAGCTGCTGCTGGGGATGGGCTTCAAGGCGAGTGACATCTTTGCCTTGATACATCCTCATGGCTCGGTCGAGTTTGACATCAGCTTTGTTCACCTAGGGGGCCTTGAGGTCTTCTGGGGGAACTACGAGCTGATGAAGGACGAGCCTGGCTGGCGAGACTTTGCTGCACAAGCAATTTCTCGCCAAAGTGGTCCCAAGAGAGTGACCGTTCTTACCCGTAATGAGTCACTCTCTTGTATTGATATCATGACCTGGTTGGGAAGGTACGGAGAGGTAGTAGAGATGCCACGGAAGAACATGGATGAGTTTGGCATCTGGTCAGGGGCCTGGACGTTCATGGTTAAATTAAAGCGTCTGGGACAGACGGTGTCCCACATACCATCGTCTGCTTTCCTGGGAAGAGATCGGATCCTTGTCTTCTACCAGGGGCAGCCGAAGTTGTGTCACCGGTGTGGCGACCCCTCACATTTGAGTGCAGGCTGCAAGGTGCAGAAGTGTGCTCATTGTGGGGGGATTGGTCATCTAGCCGCATCGTGTGACCGTATTCGGTGCAACCTGTGTGGTGACTTAGGTCACCCGTTCAGTCAGTGTCCTCGCTCTGTTGTCAATGCTTGTTCCAAACCTGCGGAGGATGAAAGGAGGGAGGCCTCCGTGGGTGAGGGTGCGGGCAGGGACGATGGGGCACAGGGGCAAGGGAAGAATGCAAAGAAGGGTCCCCCTTCTCGCCAGAGAAGGGCGGAGAAGCGAAGGAAGGAGAGGATTTGGAGGGCGCTCCAGGAAACTGGGACAACCTCTGATTCGGATCTGGATGCCCCCCCTGAATCTGATGCCCCTGGGGAGGCCGAATTGAATGGGGAGATGAGGAGGATCCAAAGGGAGCAGAGGGCTGAGGACTCTCAGTCCTCCCACTATGAAAGTGTGGGAGAGGAAGAGAGGACTCAGCCTACAGCAAAAGGGACACCGGGCAAAACCCAAGGGCCAAATACATCTGGCCCCGCCCTGGCCCAGGAAGGTAAATCCTGTACCCCCCTGGTGCGCTCTACTGATCGATACCATGCTCTCGTGGACATTCCAGCCTCTCATACTAAGAGGGAGGGCATGGTAGGGCACCCTAGAGTCGTTGAGCCTCCCCTGCTGCAGGGGCCGTTGCCCCCAGAGGGGGAGGTTGACCCGGTACTTGGGGATGAAGATGGGAATAGGGTGGTGAATATGGACTCCTCAGTTTGCAAGAAGCGAGGCAAAGAAGGGGGGTCCTCATCAGATAGAGGGGGGGGTGGGAAGAAGAAAGCCGTCTAACTCAAACATCCATGATGGCGGCACCCACTCCGTTGACGCTGGCATCAATTAACGTTGCCAGCATTAAGTCAGATAGGGCGAGATTTGCAGCCTTTGATTTTCTTGGCCGAGTTGAAGCCGACATTTTGTTTTTGCAGGAGACCAGGCTGTCACTTTTGGCAGACGTCGTTAAATCTAGGAGGGAGTGGCGACGCGGGCCCTCCTACTGGTCTCTTGCGGCTGAGCCCTATAGCGGAGTGGCGGTCCTTTTCACCGCACCGGTAACATGCCGACGGATGATTGAGTTAGAAATGGGGAGGTGCTTGATCTTAGATGTCCTCATGAGGGGACAGGAATTAAGACTAATCAATATATACGGACCCCAGAGCAAATGGGACCGTAAAAGTCTCTTCATGAGGATTAAGCCTTTCCTTTTTTCAGGTCGACAAGTTATCTTTGGAGGGGACTTCAATACTGTCGTGAGGCCCCGAGATAGAGGAGGTTCCGGAGATAAAAAATTGACCTACGATAGTGTAGCATTAAAAAATATAGTTAGCGATGCTCGCCTGGTGGATATCCACATCAGGCATACCCCAGGCCACTCGGGTTTCACCTATCGTAGAGGTAGTTGTAGGTCTAGGATAGACAGGTTTTTTTTGAAGGAGGAAGCCATCTCTTCACCAGTGTCCGTTGTTGAGGTGGAGTTCTCCGATCACTGTATGATTATTTTCTCTTTGAACATTGCAGAGTCCCTCCAGATGGGAAGAGGTATATGGAGGCTGAATTCTACTCTCTTGGAAGAAGCGGAGATAAGACAGGCCTTTGAGGATTTTCTTCAGAGCCAGGTACCTTTGTTGGATCTCAGTGGTACTAAGTCTGAGTGGTGGGAGTTGTTTAAAGTCCGGGTGGCAGGATTTTTCCGCAGGCTCTCGAGCCTCAGGTCCATGAGTAGGTACCGCCTATATCAGGAACTGAGGAGGAAACTCGAACATCTGGTCTCAACCGGGGGTAGTGGGGAGGAGATCTCCGTGGTGAAAGCTTTGCTCAGGAGGTGTCAGTATGATAGGCACACATCTTTAGTTCTTGAGAGGGATTTCGGGAGGTACCGCTCGCCCGACCCCTACAGGAACTGTAAGATGTCAGTGAGTCGTAAGGTTGTGACAGGACTGATTGATAGTACAGGATCTCTGAAGAGATCCAAATCAGGGATCTTGGAGGTCGTCAGATCCTTCTACTCGCACCTCTTGGGGAAGCAAGATCCAAACCGAGACGAGATGTCGGCTTTCCTGGCTGAAACCATCCCTGAGCCAGGGGTAGACCCCTCTCTCGGTGTTTTGATAGATTCGATCAAGGAAGAGGAAGTGGGATTGGCGATTGATGGGCTTGCCCTCAAAAAATCGCCAGGGCCGGATGGCTTAACATCCGAGTTTTATAAGACTTTTAAAGGAACCCTAGTTCCCCTCTTGACTGAGGTGTTTAATGAGTGCCTTTCCTCGGGTACTTTGCCAATGTCAATGAGGAGGTCGGCCTTGATCGTTTTATCGAAGGGTAAAGACTCGACCCGTATTGAGAATTGGCGTCCCATAGCGCTGCTCAATACGGACAGAAAGGTTCTCGCAAAGGTGCTGTTTAATCGGCTGGTGAAGTTTGCATCCCGGCTCCTTTCGCCGGTCCAGCATTGCTCTGTTCCAGGCCGCAGCACATTTAGTGCTGTCCTCAGTGTCAGAGAGGCAGTGGAGCAGGGAAATTCTGGTCGGTGGGAGGGGTACATCCTGTCCTTGGACCAGGCCAAGGCTTTTGACCGGGTGGACCACGAGTACCTCTGGTCGGTCCTTCTGAGGTACGGCCTACCGGGGGGGTTTGTCAATTGGCTACAGACCTTATACACTGGGGCTGAGACTTTTGCGCTGGTGAACGGTTGGGTTGGAACCCCCTTTGAGGTTGGGTCTGGTGTCCGCCAAGGTTGTCCCTTGAGCCCTTTGCTATATGCGTTCGCAATTGATCCTTTTCTTAAAAGGATCGATCGTGGGCCATTGGCGGGAGTCGGGGCCGGCCTGGAGGGGCCGGAGGCCACTCAGAGGGTGGTTGCGTACGCAGACGACGTCTCCATTTTTGTCTCCTCGAGAGGGGAGGCAGAGTGGGTGATGTCGGAAGTGGAGCGTTACTCATTGGCATCTGGGTCCAAGATCAATCGGGATAAGTGCAAAAGTCTCTGGCTGGGAGGAGGAGATCCTGGTTTTGATCTCCTGGACACCCTTCCAGAGCCTCAGGGGTCTGCTAAGATCTTAGGAGTCGAATTTGGCCCGGGTGATTACCCCAAGAAGAACTGGGAGGATAGGCTGAATCTAGTTGCCCAGAAGGTCGACCAATGGAAGGGTTGGTCCTTAACCCTGAGGGAAAGGGTTCACTTGGCCAAGGCCTACCTGGTGCCCATGTTGCTTTACCTGGGCAGTGTGTGCATCTTGCCAGAACCTCTCTGGACTCGGGTCTATAGCCTGTTCTTCCAGCTGTTATGGGGGAACAGGCTCAACCTAATCAAGAGGGAGGTTACTTACCTACCAAGGACACTAGGCGGGTTAGGTATGGTTAACCCGGTGGTGTTCCTAGTGAACACCTTTGTTAAGATCAACCTGGCAAACCTCTGGCAAGAGAGGGCTCCTTGGTGGATATCCTCCTGCAGGGGGTGGTTTCGGCCTTTCTTCCAGGAATGGGAGAGAGGAGGGCAAGTGAAAGACCTGCGTACACCTCACGGACATCTCCCGGCTTATGCCACCCTGGCGCTGAAGATTGTTCGCCGGTGGGGTCTGGAGGTGTGGGAGATCAGGACCATGTCGAGAAAATTTCTTGACAAGAGGGTCCTGATGACCCACTTCCAGAAGCCCCTGGCGCTCAAAGACTGCCCAAGTAGTGACCTCGGGGTGGGATTAAAACTTTTAAATTCAGCGAGGATTCCCCAGAAGTTTTGGGATCTGGCTTGGCGTTGCTTCCATGGGAGACTGTATGTGAGGGACAATCTAAAGTGCAGAAGCTCTGATGATCGGGATTGCCCCCGGGAGGAGTGTGGCGGAGTGCTGGAAAGCATGGAGCATTTCCTGCTTCATTGCCCTTTCAATACAGAGGTATACAAAAGGGTGGGAGCCTCCATTGGTTGGCCAGGCCTAACCAGCCTCTCCTATGCTGGGTGGGCCTATGGAGTGTTCGGAGACCTCGGTGGTAGGGACCATTGCACCTTGTTTCTAGTCAGTATAGTGGTCAGGCACTTTATGTGGAATGCACGATGTCTAGTTTCTACCCAGAAGAAAATCCTCCTAGTGGATGAGGTTGTTAGCAATATCATGGGTGACCTGGTGAAGGTGCATTCTTTGGAGGTTGGCAGATTGGGAGCATCCAAAGCCTCTCGTCTTTGGAGGGGCTTTTCCTTTTGGGTGCCTTAATGTGTCTGCCTTCATGAGGGAGGGGGAGTCATCACCGGTGCTCAACTGGAGGTGGGGGTCTGCGTTCCGCTGAGGCACCAATAAAAAATATAGCGATAGGACTCGGAATAAGGGAAAGGTGAGGGTCAGCATAGGGTCAGCTTTCAATAGGGTCAAGAAAGGGCTAGTAATAGGGTAAGGAGATAGGGCAAGCGATAGGGAGGGTGCAGCGGTGGACGTGGTACCTTGGCCTCTGGGGGGGAGCTGGGGGGGGCTTTCCCTTCTCTCTATCTGGTGATGGGCTAGGTAAGCACTGGAAGATTTTTGTTTTGTTTAGGATTGAAATGGCAGGAAAAAGGTTTACAAGCGACCGAACTTGGTGCTTTCGGGTACGGTGTATTTTGTATATGGTTTGGTATTTGGACAGGTTGGTGACGTGTATTGTATTATAATGTAGAAATGTTGTTAGAATAGGGATAGACTTAAGGGGGTTAATAGATAGGTTGGGAGGGGGTCGGGGGGGGGGGTTTGCCTGACCCAGCCCCGGACTATGCGGACATGGGAGGACATGGGGCGGGGGGCTGGGCTGGGGTGTTGGGTGTGGTGGTGGGGGCCAGCATCTGGACTATGCGGACGTGAGAGGACATGAGGCGAGATGCTGGCTGGGGTGGTGGAGTTTAGGTAAGAAGGGTAAGGTTAGGGAAAGTCAGGATGTGTATAGTGTGATTAAAAAATATATATATATAAAAAAAATAAAAAAAAAGGATAAAAAAAAAAAATAAAAAAAAAAAATTGGGATTAGTATTATTATATTTTGGATTGTTTTTGTTATTATTATTATTATTATTATCATCATTATTATGTTGTTTCTTTAGGCCCTTGGTTGACGCGGGTCGGGGGATTTTCTGTTAGTACTTTGGATGACGTTTATATGATGTTTGTATATATTCTAGTTATTGTTTAGTTTCGGATGAAGTGTAGATGTAAGTATATAAGAGTGGGGTGTATGTGGCCGGGTCTGGTATCGTTTTCTCTTCTCATATACAGAAATGTATATAAGAAAATTTGTGTATAAGAATTTGGTTGTGACTTTTTGGTTATATGGAATTAGTTATGTATTTGTTTTTCAGTTTATGTTTTGTAAATTTATATAAAATAAAGAGATACAGGATGTAACTCAGGATCAGTACAGGATAAGTAATGTAATGTATGTACACAGTGACTCCACCAGCAGAATAGTGAGTGCAGCTCTGGAGTATAATACAGGATGTAACTCCGGATCAGGACAAGGTAAGTCATACATTGTATTTATAAAGAGACTCTAATCATACCATTGTATCAGTTTTACTCAGAGGGTTCCTTATAAAGGATAACTAACCTTTTGACATATATATAAAACCTAAATCAAAAGCACTTCAGGAACACTTACCAGGAGTGTCTGGATGAGGCCAGTATTTCCTCTGTTCGCATTCTATGCAGCGATTGTGAAAAAGGCCTAGGTTGGGCCAAAACGTTAAACTATACATCGCTTGCTTCAAAAAAATATATTCTATGTTACTATTCTTTGGAAATAAAAATAATAAAGTAACAATTTCTTGAAAACCAAACAAGTGTTCCTGAAGTGCTTTTGATTTAGGTTTTTTATATATATATTTGGGTACTCCAACCCGAACCTGAATAGCACGAGAAAATAGGAGTGCGTCCTTACAATATTTATATAGATAACCTTTTTACATGTCATAGTGACATGTCAGAAGTTTTGCTCAGTGGGGGTCGGAGCACTGAGACCCCCACCCATCGCTAAAACTTTGCGGCAGAAGCGCTTGGCGAGGCGTTGTGCTGCTTTTTCTGATCGGCTTTCCTCTGATCAGAAATGATAGCAGACTTTCTATTGAGCCCGTAAACCTCAGAGGGAAGCCGATCAGAAACAAAGCAGCACAGCGCTCACCCTAGCGCTTCTGCTGCTTCGTTTTAGCGATCGGTGGGGGTCTCAGTGCTCCGACCCCCACCGAGCAAAACTTCTGACATATCGCTATGACATGTCAGTAGTTTTTTTTTAAATGTTTCGTGACCTTTTCAGGGCAGCGCTGTATTGTCCGCACATCCGCTATTAAACTAATGATTATGTGACACAAACCTTAATGACCGTGAACCCCAGACACCTTCCTTGACTAAATAATAATTATGCCAACCTGATACAATGTATCGCACCTGTTCGCTTATTAGTACCTGGAAATGTAAGATCTGGGTATAAAGAAGTTTAATATAATAGTCCATTGAGTCCCTGGTATATAATGAGGAGACTTGTGACTTGCACAGACCTGCCGGTAGAGAGAGATGGGGAGCCGTGGGAGCTGCTCAGTCCTGGAGGTAAATAGGACCCTGGGATCACATCAGGTCTGGGAGCAGGTAGGACTAGGAGGATTATACAACACAAGGTAGAAGAACAGAAACTGATACGTTGTTTCTAGATCAACGTTCTCTGCTACAAATCTTCTCCTGTTTTGTCTCCTCTCTGAGCGCTGAGACCTGGGATTACGTTACAGACTAGATAAACGAAACTGAAGTTATATAAGGGTAAAAGATCCCGTCCTCAAGATGTCTTACTCGAGGCTAAGGACTTTATACTATTTAACCTCCACCTAGGATATTGTGGTGACCTTTTATTAGCGTCATCAAGTTTTAAAAGGGAGGGAAACATTTTAATCAATAGCCTTAATTTTATGCTAATTTTCACTGAGGCCTGAGGGAAAATTAGCATAAAATTAAGACCACAAATCCTGTGCTTCATCCTTAATGGAGCTTTCGCCTGAGCTATACTATTATACTGCCCCCTATTAGCAAAATAAAAAAAAGGATACTGACCCCTAGGTACAAGAATATAACTACTATAATACTGCCCCTATATACAAGAATATAACTACTATAATACTGCTCCTATATACAAGAATATAACTACTATAATACTGCCCCCTATATACAAGAATATAACTACTATAATACTGCTCCTATATACAAGAATATAACTACTATAATACTGCCCCTATATACAAGAATATAACTACTATAATACTGCCCCCTATATACAAGAATATAACTACTATAATACTGCCCTATATACAAGAATATAACTACTATAATACTGCCCCTATATACAAGAATATAACTACTATAATACTGCTCCTATATACAAGAATATAACTACTATAATACTGCTCCTATATACAAGAATATAACTACTATAATACTGCCCCTATATACAGGAATATAATTACTATAATACTACCCCTATATACAAGAATATAACTACTATAATACTGCCCCCTATATACAAGAATATAACTACTATAATACTGCCCCTATATACAAGAATATAACTACTATAATACTGCCCCTATATACAGGAATATAACTACTATAATACTGCCCCTATATACAAGAATATAACTACTATAATACTGCTCCTATATACAAGAATATAACTACTATAATACTGCCCCTATATACAGGAATATAATTACTATAATACTACCCCTATATACAAGAATATAACTACTATAATACTGCCCCCTATATACAAGAATATAACTACTATAATACTGCTCCCTATATACAAGAATATAACTACTATAATACTGCCCCCTATATACAAGAATATAACTACTATAATACTGCCCCTATATACAAGAATATAACTACTATAATACTGCCCCTATATACAGGAATATAACTACTATAATACTGCCCCTATATACAAGAATATAACTACTATAATACTGCTCCTATATACAAGAATATAACTACTATAATACTGCCCCTATATACAGGAATATAATTACTATAATACTACCCCTATATACAAGAATATAACTACTATAATACTGCCCCTATATACAAGAATATAACTACTATAATACTGCCCCTATATACAAGAATATAACTACTATAATACTGCCTCCTATATACAAGAATATAACTACTATAATACTGCCCCTATATACAAGAATATAACTACTATAATACTGCCCCCTATATACAAGAATATAACTACTATAATACTGCCTCCTATATACAAGAATATAACTACTATAATACTGCCCCTATATACAAGAATATAACTACTATAATACTGCCCTCTATGTACAAGAATATTACTACTATAATACTACCCCTATATACAAGAATATAACTACTATAATACTGCTCCCTATATACAAGAATATAACTACTATAATACTGCTCCTATATACAAGAATATAACTACTATAATACTGCTCCTATATACAAGAATATAACTACTATAATACTGCCCCTATATACAAGAATATAACTACTATAATACTGCCCTCTATGTACAAGAATATTACTACTATAATACTACCCCTATATACAAGAATATAACTACTATAATACTGCTCCCTATATACAAGAATATAACTACTATAATACTGCTCCTATATACAAGAATATAACTACTATAATACTGCTCCTATATACAAGAATATAACTACTATAATACTGCCCCTATATACAAGAATATAACTACTATAATATTGCCACTATATACAAGAATATAACTACTATAATACTGCACCTATATACAAGAATATAACTACTATAATACTGCCCCCTATATACAAGAATATAACTACTATAATACTGCCCCCTATATACAAGAATATAACTACTATAATACTGCCCCCTATATACAAAAATAGAACTACTATAATACTGCTCCTATATACAAGAATATAACTACTATAATACTGCCCCCTATATACAAGAATATAACTACTATAATACTGCTCCTATATACAAGAATATAACTACTATAATACTGCTCCTATATACAAGAATATAACTACTATAATACTGCCCCCTATATACAAGAATATAACTACTATAATACTGCCCCCTATATACAAAAATAGAACTACTATAATACTGCTCCTATATACAAGAATATAACTACTATAATACTGCCCCCTATATACAAAAATAGAACTACTATAATACTGCTCCTATATACAAGAATATAACTACTATAATACTGCCCCCTATATACAAAAATAGAACTACTATAATACTGCTCCTATATACAAGAATATAACTACTATAATACTGCCCCCTATATACAAGAATATAACTACTATAATACTGCTCCTATATACAAGAATATAACTACTATAATACTGCTCCTATATACAAGACTATAACTACTATAATACTGCCCCCTATATACAAGAATATAACTACTATAATACTGGTCCCTATATACAAGAATATAATTGACATCTATCACTTCTGTGGCCCCCAGTTCCACCATCTAAGGGTATGTGCACACACACACTAATTACGTCCGTAATTGACGGACGTATTTCGGCCGCAAGTCCTGGACCGAACACAGTGCAGGGAGCCGGGCTCCTAGCATCATAGTTATGTACGATGCTAGGAGTTCCTGCCTCTCTGCAGGACAACTGTCCCGTACTGTAATCATGTTTTCAGTACGGGACAGTAGTTCCATGGAGAGGCAGGGACTCCTAGCATCGTACATAACTATGATGCTAGGAGCCCGGCTCCCTGCACTGTGTTCGGTCCGGTACTTGCGGCCGAAATACGTCCGTCAATTACGGACGTAATTAGTGTGTGTGCACATACCCTTAGAGATGTCAGGTCTGCATTGGGCCTCATTATATCTTTGTAGGGCTCGGATGACTCCCTTGATTTGCTCGGAGCTCTGTATATTTATTATATATTCTGCTGCTGATCATCTCGGTGCTGTTTTATTCTCGGGGAGATGCAGCGTCTTTGCCATTGAAAAGCGTAGAAATGTTGGTTGTGTCCTCGGTGTTGGGCTGGAGCAGGAGGTTCGGGAGGAGTCTGGAAGGTTCCCTGAGAATCTCTCGCCTCCCGGCCGCTTGTTAGAAGGATCTTGATTGTTTTTGAGCTGTCAGACAAGTTGCGGGATGGAGAGAAATTAAATTGTGGCTTCTTACAACAAGACTCCTGGGCCCGAGAGGTGAAAATGATTCGGTCTAAGTGAGGAGCGCAAACCAGAAAGTAGTAACTGTAAAGACCAGGGGGGCTGTGTATTCCTGCATGTGAACCCCTCTATCCCGACCTGTGAACCCCCAAATATTACCCTCCCGATGCTTGGAAAAACCACAATATTATTGGATATTTCTGATATCTGACAAGCTCTGCTACCTAATCCCTGCAATGGTCTCTGCATTGTATACTGTACTGTAGCATGGTGTCTGCATTGTATATTGTACTGTAGCATGGTCTCTGCATTGTATGCTGTTCTGTAGCATGGTCTCTGCATTGTATACTGTTCTGTATAATGGTCTCTGCATTGTATACTGTTCTGTAGTATGGTCTCTGCATTGTATACTGTTCTGTAGTATGGTCTCTGCATTGTATGCTGTTCTGTAGCATGGTCTCTGCATTGTATGCTGTTCTGTAGCATGGTCTCTGCATTGTATGCTGTTCTGTAGCATGGTCTCTGCATTGTATGCTGTTCTGTAGTATGGTCTCTGCATTGTATGCTGTTCTGTAGCATGGTCTCTGCATTGTATACTGTTCTGTATAATGGTCTCTGCATTGTATACTGTTCTGTATAATGGTCTCTGCACTGTATGCTGTTCTGTAGCATGATCTCTGCATTGTATGCTGTTCTGTAGCATGATCTCTGCATTGTATGCTGTTCTGTAGCATGGTCTCTACATTGTATAATGGTGTCTGCATTGTATACTGTTCTGTATAATGGTCTCTGCATTGTATAATGGTCTCTGCATTGTATGCTGTTCTGTAGCATGATCCCTGCATTGTATGCTGTTCTGTAGCATGGTCTCTGCATTGTATACTGTACTGTAGCTTGGTCTCTGCATTGTATGCTGTTCTGTAGCTTGAGCTCTGCATTGTATACTGTTCTGTATAATGATCTCTGCATTGTATACTGTTCTGTAGCATGGTCTCTGCATTGTATGCTGTTCTATATAATGGTCTCTGCATTGTATACTGTTCTGTAGCATGGTCTCTGCATTGTATACTGTACTGTAGCATGGTCTCTGCATTGTATACTGTACTATAGCATGGTGTCTGCATTGTATGCTGTTCTGTAGCATGGTCTCTGCATTGTATACTGTTCTGTAGTATGGTCTCTGCATTGTATACTGTACTGTAGCATGGTCCCTGCATTGTATGCTGTTCTGTATAATGGTCTCTGAATTATATACTGTTCTGTATAATGGTCTCTGCATTGTATGCTGTTCTGTAGCATGGTCTCTGTATTGTATGCTGTTCTGTAGCATGATCCCTGCATTGTATACAGTTCTGTATAATGATCTCTGCATTGTATACTGTACTGTAGCATGGTGTCTGCATTGTATGCTGTTCTGTAGCATGGTCTCTGCATTGTATACTGTTCTGTAGTATGGTCTCTGCATTGTATACTGTACTGTAGCATTGTCCCTGCATTGTATGCTGTTCTGTATAATGATCTCTGAATTATATACTGTTCTGTATAATGGTCTCTGCATTGTATGCTGTTCTGTAGCATGGTCTCTGCATTGTATACTGTTCTGTAGTATGGTCTCTGCATTGTATACTGTACTGTAGCATTGTCCCTGCATTGTATGCTGTTCTGTATAATGATCTCTGAATTATATACTGTTCTGTATAATGGTCTCTGCATTGTATGCTGTTCTGTAGCATGGTCTCTGCATTGTATGCTGTTCTGTATAATGGTCTCTTCATTGTATACTGTACTGTATAATGGTCTCTGCACTCTATAGTGGTACTATTTCTGTGTTAAACATAGATCCCTTATAGACTCTGTATTTTACATTGGTCCACAGAGTAGTTTCTCCATTATGCACTGATCCCTACGAAGGTCTTTGCATTGTACATTGGTCCCCAGAATGGCCTTTATTTTACTGAGCAATGAACCTCCTGATTCCAGCTGTATGACTTTATTAGTCCGGATGAATGACGTCATATCTGTTTCCATTATGGTACCCCAATATCTACTGACCCCACACCTGTTGTCTGCACCGGTGCCCCCCCCCCCCCACCCTGGAACAACCTTGCACACCTATAGGGTTAACGAGCAGCAGACCGATTGGCTTTTATATAGAAATAAATAATGGCGCGCCTTCTTATTTATCCTGCAGCCCGTGCGCCCGGTAATTATTAGCACAGGGGGGCGTCTGCTGAAAGAACAGTTTTCAATAGTCGCGGCGGCTTCTAAACATTTTCTACTGAAAGGTCAGATCTCCAGAGAAGAGCGCAGAGCGGCTCTGTCACCGCTAAAGATTTTATCCGTCTGAGCTAATACCCAACCCAGAGGCGCTCGGCTCTTCCCTTCCCGGCTGATAAGGCACAGAAAGTAAAAATGTTTAATCAATACATTCATATTGTCTGCGCAGTGTCATTATGTGTAATGGGATGGATCGGAGGCGGCTGCTCAACGCAACTCCAGCTCCACGCTCAGGGAAATGGATCTGAGCTCAAGCCTCGTCAGCCATGTTTCTGTCTGGTTTAAATCTACGTATAAAGTCGATTCACTTTTTTAATACTTCGCTTTACTTATCTTGCACTTATACTCCAGTTACATCCAGAGCTGCATTCAAAAATCTCCTGAAGGGAATAATTCAATATCGTCTTGGTGTAAATCTACATGTTATGTTGAAATACTTTGATTTACTTATCTTGTATTAATAATTTTATTTCAGGTCTTACACTCCAGTCACATCTAGAGCTGCATTCAAAAATTGGCTGACTGCTGATAGGAATACTAACAAGTTGAAATCTACGTATGACGTTGAAAAACTTTGCAAATGCTTTACCTGTCTTGTACCGAATGGGAGGTACAGCAAGTTTTATACTCCAATCACATCTAGAGCTGCATTCACAAGCCTGCTGACTGCCAGAAGGAACCTGTCAGCACTGTGCAGACAGACATACCTGGCAGCCTAGCTTAGATCCCATGATGCACTGCACATTGATGTGTTGCATTATGGGAAATATGGTTTTTCACCGAATCCGGCAACTTCACATTGCAGGTAAAAAGTGTTTAATAATTGACCACTGCAGAGCGCTGATACTGAAGGGGGCAGCTGTGAGATGGGAGATCCTGGGGCCTGAGAGCTAACAGAAAAACAGCAAAATATTCCTATTTTAAGCTGTTATGGGGGCACTGAGGCTGTCACTGTTATGGGGTGTGGTATGGGGGCACTCTTCATGGTGTGAAGCAGCTCTCCCCCACAGCTTTGTGTTCACATCTTCTGTCCCACAGGTTCAAGCCAGGAATTAGATCAATGTTCTTGTTTTCTATATTATGTATTTATTTCAACTGCTATTCTGCCACCTAGTGGCCAGGCTGCATTATTGTATGTTATGTGCACAGGACCTGTGGTCACATGTTCTGAGGTGAGCAGGTTTTACTGCCAGAAAATCTCACTGCTATGTAATGTTCATGCAATAGTGACTTTCCCTGTGTATTTCCCTGTCTATTGCAGGTGGTGGGAAGAACGGCATGGGCGCCATCTTTGATGTAGACTTATGTGTGCCAACACTCAACAGTGCAGTGAGGGTGCAAACAGCATAGGGATATTGCGTGGTTCATACCGGGGTGGTGCTTGATTGATGTAAGGCCTAATGGGGTTTGGTGCGCCCATAAAAGCAGCAGGTGTGCGGTTGTGCCGGCGGGCACGGGTAGGCACTGAAACTAGGGAGGGTCCATTGCTGTGGCGGGTGTAGCAGTGACATTGGGTGTAGGTTGCCTGTGGCCTCCCCACGATATAGTGACAAGGACTGTTATCATTTTGACTAACCCTGCGGTCCTTGCCTTATAGGGGCACAGTGGTTGGCATTATGGGGGCTCTGTGGATGGCATAATAAATTGCTGCCTGCCCCTCTTTCCTGTCTCTAAACATTGGGAAGTATAGTGATAGGATATCGATAGTGGCAGGTGCCCCATTGGACTTTTTGCGGGCCGTAGTACACTGACCAGTCAGCCAATCATGTGCCCGGGATGGGTCTGGGGTCTTTATGCTTCTGCCTATCAGTGTGAATCTGAAGCCACTAGCGGTGAGATGGCTCCGGGCACCTGTCATTACCGGGGTCACCTGTTGTCAGCAAGTGAATGAACACCCGGATAATGGGGCGGATCACACGGCCGGAGTCCCCCTTAAATCTGAGCTGTCCATATTCCATAGAGTTCAGAGCCCCCCAGACATAAAATCCTGAATCGTCCTCTGTAGAAAAGCAGGGAGATCACGTCTATGACCTTCCGCAGAGCTGCTCACCCAACTCTCCCAGACCCCTGAATGGGAACTGTGCCTAGTTATGTAGTGACATCTTTTACCTTCGTATTGCTGCATAATTAGGAATATTTGCCATTTATGGTCTCGGGAAAGCTGGGTGACAAACCCCTGGGGGAAATGTATTGGTTGTCACCCAGCTTTCCTACAAATAGATATAACGCCGGACCGTCGGTGCAGAACTTTTACCAAACTGACTGAAGAGGAGGAAAGTGATCGGCACGGCAGAGATCAGTCACCTAATGCCTCTGGGGGGTCTCCGCACTGGAGATGTGACATTAGTAGTTGTCATAGGGACAGGGATGTTTCTGCACCTCCTTTTGGAGAACCAACCGTTCTCTCTTCAGGATGAAATGGCTGATAACAGGCAGCAATAGCTTGTATTTTGACGGACGGTGGGCTTAGCGTCCCTTTAAGATGAACCGCCTGCGCCTTGCGACACCGCTTCGTCCTAAACGTCTCTTTTGGGTTAACTCCGTGGAGCCGACAGGTTATTCGAGGTGAATAAAATGGCGCTTGGCACCGGAAAGCTGCTGGAAACTGCGACACGTTTTTTTTTTTCATTCTGCAGTAAACTCTATTTTGTTTTGTTTTTTTTGCTTGCGATCTATTTTGGTTGCCCCCTGGCACTGGGGAAGTTACGTTATCCCGGCGCCTTCTCCTCTCCATGACTCCCATCAGAGGCGTTTGCCGCA
This sequence comes from Rhinoderma darwinii, assembly GCF_050947455.1. Lineage (NCBI taxonomy): Eukaryota > Metazoa > Chordata > Amphibia > Anura > Rhinodermatidae > Rhinoderma > Rhinoderma darwinii. The sequence continues at coordinate 5,722,533 of NC_134699.1, read as the reverse complement.
GAGAGCGCTGGTAATTATTTCGCCGTCTGCAATTTGCAAAGAGCTGACACATTAATCCCAAATAAGGGCACAGGTGAGCCGCATCGCCGACTCCGGCCGGGAAAGGGTTACCGCCGATTCTTTTGTGCGTCTCCGACAAATCCCCATCCGGCAGATACCTGGGAGGAAATCTGGACTGTCAATTGCTTTTTTTCGGAAACAATTCAGCAGTTTGTGTCTAGACAGCGCTGAGATACGGAGCACAAGGCGCCCCCTCCCTCGCCGTCTCCCTCTGCGTGCCTGTCTCACCGCGCCTCGTGTCTGCTAATTACCCTGAAATTGTGCGCTGAGAACCCCGAAGAGTTTCTTTGCTTGCAAATCTAGGTCATTTGACTGACATGTGTTTTTTTTCTTTGGCGGGTGAAGGGGGGGGGGGGTGACGAACCGCAGGCTCTGATTGTGTGAGACGGGGAATATGTCTGCCGGCTCCATTACATAACCGACCCTTGTAATCGCTCTGAAAAGGACGTCTCTTGTACGGGGGGGTCTTGTGGGATTTAAGCGGCTGACTCATGATCTGCAGCAGATACGAGGCGAACAAACATTATTATTTTTAAAAAAAATTATGTTTATTTGTTTTTTATTGTATTTTTTATTTTAGAATTTAATCTTTTTTTTTTTTATTCTAATTTTCTTCATTTTTGCTTTTTACCCACCTATCAGAACCCTGTGATTTCTGCTTCGAGACCCCCAAAAGTGATGGTTTCCCCTGTAAAAATGCCCACCGCATGGCCCCAGGCTTATCAGGAGAATAATGAAGGTTTTGGAATAGGGAGCATAGTTTACTTTTATCCGGATGTGACCCTCAGCAGGGCAGAGTATTTCAGGCAAGAACTGTGCTCATCTTGTGAGAGGCAGTGACCTATCCACGCATGTGATGGGGCAGTGTCATGATTTCAGGAGGGTAATGGAGACAAGTAGGAGGTCACGGACTGAGAATTATATAGTGGAAGGAGGAGGGGGCCCCAGCAGCACAGAGGATTTCAGAAGAGAAGTGTGCTGATCTCGTGGGAGATTAGACTGAGAATCACACTAGTGGTAGGGGCAGAGTCCTCAGGAGCTGCACTGGTCCTTATACTTAAGACCCAGTATAGAAATCTGCAAATCCGGGTTGTCAGATGCATCTAGTGGCTGGTTGCAGTACTACAGCGATTACCAATTCACTTTCTGTAGAAATAGTTATGGATTTGCGTCTTTTAAAGTTTCCTATAGATGAGCCCCACTCAATGTAATTTTTATTTATTTCTGTTGCTTATGTAATGCCAACATATTTGGTTGACTCCCTTATGGGTAATAACCTGTCAGGTTCCCCAATCCACTTGTAATTGGGTTGTTGATTTCACGAATTTGAGGATTGTTTTTCACAGTTAGGAAGTTATGATCTTGTATATAGGAGCAGTATTATAGTAGTTATATTCTTGTATATAGTGGGCAGTATTATAGTAGTTATATTCTTGTATATTGGAGCAGTATTATAGTAGTTATATTCTTGTATATAGGGGGCAGTATTATAGTAGTTATATTCTTGAATATAGGGGGCAGTATTATAGTAGTTATATTCTTGTATATAAGGGCAGTATTATAGTAGTTATATTCTTGTATATAGGGGCAGTATTATAGTAGTTATATTCTTGTATATAGGGGCAGTATTATAGTAGTTATATTCTTGTATATAGGAGCAGTATTATAGTAGTTATATTCTTGTATATTGGAGCAGTATTATAGTAGTTATATTCTTGTATATAGGAGGCAGTATTATAGTAGTTATTCTTGTATATAGGGGGCAGTATTATAGTAGTTATATTCTTGTATATTGGAGCAGTATTATAGTAGTTATATTCTTGTATATAGGGAGCAGTATTATAGTAGTTATATTCTTGTATATAGGGGGCAGTATTATAGTAGTTATATTCTTGTATATAAGGGCAGTATTATAGTAGTTATATTCTTGTATATAGGGGCAGTATTATAGTAGTTATATTCTTGTATATAGGGGAAGTATTATAGTAGTTATATTCTTGTATATAGGAGCAGTATTATAGTAGTTATATTCTTGTATATAGGGGGCAGTATTATAGTAGTTATATTCTTGTATATAAGGGCAGTATTATAGTAGTTATATTCTTGTATATAGGGGCAGTATTATAGTAGTTATATTCTTGTATATAGGAGCAGTATTATAGTAGTTATATTCTTGTATATAGGAGCAGTATTATAGTAGTTATATTCTTGTATATAGGGGGCGGTATTATAGTAGTTATATTCTTGTATATATGGGGCAGTATTATAGTAGTTATATTCTTGTATATAGTGCCAGTATTATAGTAGTTATATTCTTGTATATAGGGGCAGTATTATAGTAGTTATATTCTTGTATATAGGGGCAGTATTATAGTAGTTATATTCTTGTATATAGGGGCAGTATTATAGTAGTTATATTCTTGTATATAGGGGCAGTATTATAGTAGTTATATTCTTGTATATAGGAGCAGTATTATAGTAGTTATATTCTTGTATATAGGGGCAGTATTATAGTAGTTATATTCTTGTATATAAGGGCAGTATTATAGTAGTTATATTCTTGTATATAGGGGCAGTATTATAGTAGTTATATTCTTGTATATAGGAGCAGTGTTATAGTAGTTATATTCTTGTATATAGGAGCAGTATTATAGTAGTTATATTCTTGTATATAGGGGGCGGTATTATAGTAGTTATATTCTTGTATATATGGGGCAGTATTATAGTAGTTATATTCTTGTATATAGGAGCAGTATTATAGTAGTTATATTCTTGTATATAGGGGCAGTATTATAGTAGTTATATTCTTGTATATAGGGGCAGTATTATAGTAGTTATATTCTTGTATATAGGGGCAGTATTATAGTAGTTATATTCTTGTATATAGGGGGCGGTATTATAGTAGTTATATTCTTGTATATAGGGGCAGTATTATAGTAGTTATATTCTTGTATATAGGGGCAGTATTATAGTCGTTATATTCTTGTATATAGGGGCAGTATTATAGTCGTTATATTCTTGTATATAGGGGGCGGTATTATAGTAGTTATATTCTTGTATATAGGGGGCGGTATTATAGTAGTTATATTCTTGTATATAGGGGCAGTATTATAGTAGTTATATTCTTGTATATAGGGGGCAGTATTATAGTAGTTATATTCTTGTATATAGTGCCAGTATTATAGTAGTTATATTCTTGTATATAGGGGCAGTATTATAGTAGTTATATTCTTGTATATAGGGGCAGTATTATAGTAGTTATATTCTTGTATATAGGGGCAGTATTATAGTAGTTATATTCTTGTATATAGGGGCAGTATTATAGTAGTCCTATTCTTGTATATAGGGGGCAGTATTATAGTAGTTATATTCTTGCATATAGGGAGCAGTATTATAGTAGTTATATTCTTGTATATAGGGGCAGTATTATAGTAGTTATATTCTTGTATATAGGAGCAGTATTATAGTAGTTATATTCTTGTATATAGGGGAAGTATTATAGTAGTTATATTCTTGTATATAGGGGGCAGTATTATAGTAGTTATATTCTTGTATATAGGGGGCAGTATTATAGTAGTTATATTCTTGTATATAGGGGGCAGTATTATAGTAGTTATATTCTTGTATATAGGAGCAGTATTATAGTAGTTCTATTTTTGTATATAGGGGGCAGTATTATAGTAGTTATATTCTTGTATATAGGAGCAGTATTATAGTAGTTATATTCTTGTATATAGGAGCAGTATTATAGTAGTTATATTCTTGTATATAGGGGGCAGTATTATAGTAGTTATATTCTTGTATATAGGAGTAGTATTATAGTAGTTATATTCTTGTATATAGGGGGCAGTATTATAGTAGTTATATTCTTGTATATAGGGGGCAGTATTATAGTAGTTATATTCTTGTATATAGGGGGCAGTATTATAGTAGTTATATCCTTGTATAGAGCGGGCAGTATTATAGTAGTTATATTCTTGTATATGGGGGGCAGTATTATAGTAGTTTATATTCTTGTATATAGGGGGCTGTATTATAGTAGTTATATTCTTGTACATAGGGGGCTGTATTATAGTAGTTATATTCTTGTATATAGGAGGCAGTATTATAGTAGTTCTATTCTTGTATATAGGGGCAGTATTATAGTAGTTATATTCTTGTATATAGGGGCAGTATTATAGTAGTTATATACTTGTGTATATAGGGGGCAGTATTACAGTAGTTATATTCTTGTATATAGGAGCAGTATTATAGTAGTTATATTCTTGTATATAGAAGGCAGTATTATAGTAGTTATAGTCTTGTATATAGGGGGCAGTATTATAGTAGTTCTATTCTTGTATATAGGAGCAGTATTATAGTAGTTATATTCTTGTATATAGGGGCAGTATTATAGTAGTTATAGTCTTGTATATAGGGGGCAGTATTATAGTAGTTATATTCTTGTATATAGGAGCAGTATTATAGTAGTTATATTCTTGTATATAGGGGCAGTATTATAGTAGTTATATTCTTGTATATAGGAGGCAGTATTAGGCTGGGTTCACACGTGGCGGAATTTCACTTAAATTCCGCTGCGGACACTCCGCAGCGTTAATCCGCAGCGGTGCCGTTTGTCCATTGACTTACACTTTAATTTAGCAGTGTTCGTTTAGACGAGGCGTAAAATTCCGCTGCGGAGCATAGGCTGCGGAGCGGAATTTGGTGTCCGCAGCATGCTCTGTCTGTTGCGGAGCAGTGGCGGACTGGTTGCGGACTCATGGCGGAATTTCTCCATTGACTTCAATGGAGAGTCAAAATTCCGCAATGAAGTCCGCAGATCTTATGTGTGCTGCGGAGCGTATTGGTTTTACTACCATGACATTTCTTCATTCTGGCTGGACCTATGTATTTCTAGGTCTACAGCCAGACTGAGGAAGTCAATGGGGCTCCCGTAATGACGGGAGCGTTGCTAGGAGACGTCTGTAAATAGTCACTGTCCAGGGTGCTGAAAGAGTTAAGCGATCGGCAGTAACTGTTTCTGCACCCGGGACAGTGACTACCGATCTCAATATACATGTATCTGTAAAAAAATATATAAGTTCATACTTACCGAGAACTCCCTGCGTCTGTCTCCAGTCCGGCCTCCCAGGATGACGTTTCAGTCTAAGTGACGGCTGCAGCCAATCACAGGCCAAGCACAGGCTGCAGCGGTCACATGGACTGGCGCGTCATCCAGGGAGGTCGGGCTGGATGCCGAAAGAGGGACGCGTCACCAAGACAACGGCCGGTAAGTATGAAATTCTTTTACTTTCACTAGGGAAAGTGCTGTCCCTTCTCTCTATCCTGCACTGATAGGGAGAAGGGAAGCACTTTTCCCGCAGTCCGCAGCAGCTAGTCCGCATCAATTTTCTGCACATTTTGTGCAGATCCGCAGCAGAATCTGCGACGCAGATTCTGTGCGGCATTGATGCGGACAGTTGCGGAGGAAATCCGCCACGTGTGGTCATGCCCTAATAGTAGTTATATTCTTGTATATAGGGGCAGTATTATAGTGGTTATATTCTTGTATATAGGGGCAGTATTATAGTAGTTATATTCTTGTATATAGGAGCAGTATTATAGTAGTTATAGTCTTGTATATAGGGGGCAGTATTATAGTAGTTCTATTCTTGTATATAGGAGCAGTATTATAGTAGTTATATTCTTGTATATAGGGGCAGTATTATAGTAGTTATATTCTTGTATATAGGAGGCAGTATTATAGTAGTTATATTCTTGTATATTGGGGCAGTATTATAGTGGTTATATTCTTGTATATAGGGGCAGTATTATAGTAGTTATATTCTTGTATATAGAGGCAGTATTATAGTAGTTATATTCTTGTATATAGCGGTAGTATTATAGTAGTTATATTCTTGTATATGGGGGGCAGTATTATAGTAGTTATATTCTTGTATATAGGGGGCTGTATTATAGTAGTTATATTCTTGTACATAGGGGGCTGTATTATAGTAGTTATATTCTTGTATATAGGATCAGTATTATAGTAGTTATATTCTTGTATATAGGGAGCAGTATTATAGTAGTTATATTCTTGTATATAGGAGCAGTATTATAGTAGTTATATTCTTGTATATAGGAGCAGTATTATAGTAGTTATATTCTTGTATATAGGAGCAGTATTATAGTAGTTATAGTCTTGTATATAGGGGGCAGTATTATAGTAGTTCTATTCTTGTATATAGGAGCAGTATTATAGTAGTTATATTCTTGTATATAGGGGCAGTATTATAGTAGTTATATTCTTGTATATAGGAGGCAGTATTATAGTAGTTATATTCTTGTATATAGGGGCAGTATTATAGTGGTTATATTCTTGTATATAGGGGCAGTATTATAGTAGTTATATTCTTGTATATAGGAGCAGTATTATAGTAGTTATAGTCTTGTATATAGGGGGCAGTATTATAGTAGTTCTATTCTTGTATATAGGAGCAGTATTATAGTAGTTATATTCTTGTATATAGGGGCAGTATTATAGTAGTTATATTCTTGTATATAGGAGGCAGTATTATAGTAGTTATATTCTTGTATATAGGGGCAGTATTATAGTGGTTATATTCTTGTATATAGGGGCAGTATTATAGTAGTTATATTCTTGTATATAGAGGCAGTATTATAGTAGTTATATTCTTGTATATAGCGGTAGTATTATAGTAGTTATATTCTTGTATATGGGGGGCAGTATTATAGTAGTTATATTCTTGTACATAGGGGGCTGTATTATAGTAGTTATATTCTTGTACATAGGGAACTGTATTATAGTAGTTATATTCTTGTATATAGGAGGCAGTATTATAGTAGTTCTATTCTTGTATATAGGGGCAGTATTATAGTAGTTATATTCTTGTATATAGGGGCAGTATTATAGTAGTTATATACTTGTGTATATAGGGGGCAGTATTACAGTAGTTATATTCTTGTATATAGGAGCAGTATTAGGGTATGTGCACACACAGAATATAACTACTATAATACTACCGCTATATACAAGAATATAACTACTATAATACTGCCTCCTATATACAAGAATAGAACTACTATAATACTGCCCCTATATACAAGAATAGAACTACTATAATACTGCTCCCTATATACAAGAATATAACTACTATAATACTGCCCTCTATATACAAAAATATAACTACTATAATACTGCCCTCTATATACAAGAATATAACTACTATAAGGGTATGTGCACACACACTAATTACGTCCGTAATTGACGGACGTATTTCGGCCGCAAGTACCGGACCGAACACAGTGCAGGGAGCCGGGCTCCTAGCATCATACTTATGTACGATGCTAGGAGTCCCTGCCTCGCTGCAGGACAACTGTCCCGTACTGAAAACATAATTACAGTACGTGACAGTTGTCCTGCAGCGAGGCAGGGACTCCTAGCATCGTACATAAGTATGATGCTAGGAGCCCGGCTCCCTGCAGTGTGTTCGGTCCGGTACTTACGGCCGAAATACGTCCGTCAATTACGGACGTAATTAGTGTGTGTGCACATACCCTTATAGTAGTTATATTCTTGTATATAGAGGGCAGTATTATAGTAGTTATATTCTTGTATATAGGGAGCAGTATTATAGTAGTTCTATTCTTGTATATAGGGGCAGTATTATAGTAGTTCTATTCTTGTATATAGGGGCAGTATTATAGTAGTTATATTCTTGTATATAGCGGTAGTATTATAGTAGTTATATTCTTGTATATGGGGGGCAGTATTATAGTAGTTATATTCTTGTATATAGGAGGCAGTATTATAGTAGTTCTATTCTTGTATATAGGGGCAGTATTATAGTAGTTATATTCTTGTATATAGGGGCAGTATTATAGTAGTTATATACTTGTGTATATAGGGGCAGTATTACAGTAGTTATATTCTTGTATATAGGAGCAGTATTATAGTAGTTATATTCTTGTATATAGAGGGCAGTATTATAGTAGTTATATTCTTGTATATAGGGAGCAGTATTATAGTAGTTCTATTCTTGTATATAGGGGCAGTATTATAGTAGTTCTATTCTTGTATATAGGGGCAGTATTATAGTAGTTATATTCTTGTATATAGGGGCAGTTTTATAGTAGTTATATTCTTGTATATAGGAGCAGTATTATAGTAGTTATATTCTTGTATATAGAGGGCAGTATTATAGTAGTTATATTCTTGTATATAGGGGGCAGTATTATAGTAGTTATATTCTTGTATATAGGGGCAGTATTATAGTAGTTATATTCTTGTATATAGGAGCAGTATTATAGTAGTTATATTCTTGTATATAGAGGGCAGTATTATAGTAGTTATATTCTTGTATAAAGGGGCAGTATTATAGTAGTTATTTTCTTGTATATAGGGCAGTATTATAGTAGTTATATTCTTGTATATAGGAGCAGTATTATAGTAGTTATATTCTTGTATATAGGGGCAGTATTATAGTAGTTATATTCTTGTATATAGGGGGAAGTATTATAGTAGTTATATTCTTGTATATAGAGCAGTATTATAGTAGTTATATTCTTGTATATAGGGGTAGTATTATAGTAGTTATATTCTTGTATATAGGGGCAGTATTATAGTAGTTATATTCTTGTATATAGGAGGCAGTATTATAGTAGATATATTCTTGTATATAGGGGCAGTATTATAGTAGTTATATTCTTGTATATAGGAGCAGTATTATAGTAGTTATATTCTTGTATATAGGAGCAGTATTATAGTAGTTATATTCTTGTATATAGGAGCAGTATTATAGTAGTAGTTATATTCTTGTATATAAGGGGCAGTATTATAGTAGTTATATTCTTGTATATAGGAGCAGTATTATAGTAGTTATATTCTTGTTTATAGGAGCAGTATTATAGTAGTTATATTCTTGTATTTAGGATCAGTATTATAGTAGTTATATTCTTGTATGTAGGAGCAGTATTATAGTTGTTATATTCTTGTATATAGGAGCAGTATTATAGTAGTTATATTCTTGTATATAGGAGCAGTATTATAGTAGTTATATTCTTGTATATAGGAGCAGTATTATAGTAGTTATATTCTTGTATATAGGGAGCAGTATTATAGTAGTTATATTCTTGTATATAGGGAGCAGTATTATAGTAGTTATATTCTGGTATATAGGAGCAGTATTATAGTAGTTATATTCTTGTATATAGGGGGCAGTATTATAGTAGTTATATTCTTGTATATAGGAGCAGTATTATAGTAGTTATATTCTTGTATATAGGGGGCAGTATTAGGGCGGGTTCACACATGGCGGATTTTCACTTAAATTCCGCTGCGGACACTCCGCAGCGTTAATCCGCAGCGGAGCCGTTTCTCCATTGACTTTCACTTTAATTTAGCAGTGTTCGTTTACACGATGCGTACAATTCCGCTGCGGAGCATAGGCTGCGGAGCGGAATTTGGTGTCCGCAGCATGCAAGGGATGTTGCGGAGCAGTGGCGGACTGGTTGCGGACTCATGGCGGAATTTCTCCATTGACTTCAATGGAGATTCTAAGTTCCGCAATGAAGTCCGCAGCTGTCATGCACATGTTATGTGTGGTGCGGAGCGTATTGGTTTTTTAACATGACATTTCTTCATTCTGGCTGGACCTATGTATTTCTAGGTCTACAGCCAGACTGAGGAAGTCAATGGGGCTCCCGTAATGACGGGAGCGTTGCTAGGAGACGTCAGTAAATAGTCACTGTCCAGGGTGCTGAAAGAGTTAAGCGATCGGCAGTAACTGTTTCTGCACCCGGGACAGTGACTACCGATCTCAATATACATGTATCTGTAAAAAAACATATAAGTTCATACTTACCGAGAACTCCCTGTTTCTGTCTCCAGTCCGGCCTCCCAGGATGACGTTTCAGTGTAAGTGACGGCTGCAGCCAATCACAGGCCAAGCACAGGCTGCAGCGGTCACATGGACTGGCGCGTCATCCAGGGAGGTCGGGCTGGATGCCGAAGGAGGGACGCGTCATAAAGACAACGGGCGGTAAGTATGAATTTCTTTTACTTTCACTAGGGAAAGTGCTGTCCCTTCTCTCTATCCTGCACTGATAGGGAGAAGGGAAGCACTTTTCCCGCAGTCCGCAGCAGCTAGTCCGCATCAATTTTCTGCACATTTTGTGCAGATCCGCAGCCGTAATCCGCAACCCGGATTAGGTGCGGCATTGATGCGGACAGTTGCGGAGGAATTCCGCCATGTGTGGTCATGCCCTTATAGTGGTTATATTCTTGTATATAGGGGCAGTATTATAGTAGTTATATTCTTGTATATAGGGAGCAGTATTATAGTAGTTATATTCTTGTATATAGGGAGCAGTATTATAGTAGTTATATTCTGGTATATAGGAGCAGTATTATAGTAGTTATATTCTGGTATATAGGAGCAGTATTATAGTAGTTATATTCTTGTATATAGTTGGCAGTATTATAGTAGTTATATTCTTGTATATAGGAGCAGTATTATAGTAGTTATATTCTTGTATATAGGGGCAATATTATAGTAGTTATATTCTTGTATATAGGGGGCAGTATTATAGTAGTTATAATACTGCCCCCTATATACAAGAATATATCAGTTATATTCTTGTATACAGGGGGCAGTATTATAGTAGTTATATTCTTGTATATAAGGGACAGTATTATAGTAGTTATATTCTTGTATATAGGAGCCGTATTATAGTAGTTATATTCTTGTATATAGGGGGTAGTATTATTGTAGTTATATTCTTGTATATAGGAGCAGTATTATAGTAGTTATGTTCTTGTATATAAGGGGCAGTATTATAGTAGTTATATGCTTGTATACAGGAGCAGTATTATAGTAGTTATATTCTTGTATACAGGAGCAGTATTATAGTAGTTATATTCTTGTATATAGGGGCAGTAGTATAGTAGTTCTATTCTTGTATATAGGGGCAGTAGTATAGTAGTTATATTCTTGTATATAAGGGTAGTATTATTGTAGTTATATTCTTGTATATAGGAGCAGTATTATAGTAGTTATATTCTTGTATATAGGGGGCAGTATTATAGTAGTTATATTCTTGTATATAGGGGGCAGTATTATAGTAGTTATATTCTGGTATATAGGAGCAGTATTATAGTAGTTATATTCTGGTATATAGGAGCAGTATTATAGTAGTTATATTCTTGTATATAGGGGGCAGTATTATAGTAGTTATATTCTTGTATATAGGGGCAGTATTATAGTAGTTATATTCTTGTATATAGGGGGCAGTATTATAGTAGTTATATTCCTGTATACAGGAGCAGTATTATATTAGTTATATTCTTGTATATAGGAGCAGTATTATAGTAGTTATATTCTTGTATATAGGAGCAGTATTATAGTAGTTATATTCTTGTATATAGGAGCAGCATTATAGTAGTTATATTCTTGTATATAGGGGCAGTATTATAGTAGTTATATTCTTGTATATAGGAGCAGTATTATAGTAGTTATATTCTTGTATATAGGGGGCAGTATTATAGTAGTTATATTCTTGTATATAGGGGCAGTATTATAGTAGTTATATTCTTGTATATAGGAGCAGTATTATAGTAGTTATATTCCTGTATATAGGGGCAGTATTATAGTAGTTATATTCTTGTATATAGGGGGCAGTATTATAGTAGTTATATTCTTGTATATATGGAGCAGTATTATAGTAGTTATATTCTTGTATATAGGGGCAGTATTATAGTGGTTATATTCTTGTATATAGGGGCAGTATTATAGTAGTTATATTCTTGTATATAGAGGCAGTATTATAGTAGTTATATTCTTGTATATAGCGGTAGTATTATAGTAGTTATGCAGAAAATGTGTCCGCTGCAGCCTGTGATTAGTTGCAGCGGTCACATGGCCTGCAACGTCATCTCAGGAGGCCGGACTGGAGAAGAAGCAGGGAACTCTGGGTAAGTAACTTATTTTCCTTTGCGATAATTGCGGCAGAATCGATGCTATTCCGTTGCAAATGTCGCAGCACACACCACTTTTTTGCGGGTTTAAGCCCCCCCCCCATTGTTTTCAATGGGGAAAACCCGCTAGAGAAGAGCAGTGATTCCGCAGCATTAATTGCAGGTCCATTTATGTGTTTTTTTCCGGTGACTTTTGTCCGCAGTGCGGGGACAAGAGCTGTTGAAACCTCACCCCCTCGGCTGCTACTGTAAGACGCTGCAGATTTTCCCGCAATGAATCCGTTGTGGAAAATCCGCAGTCTTTGCGCCGTGTGTGTTCCTACCCTAAATAGCGAGTTTTTTGCTTCATCTCTTCAAGGCAAGTAACTACACGTCCTGTATATAATCCTGTGTATTGGGGGCCGGTCAGAGAACTGGGGACCCTCCAGCTGATGGAAGGGCTGATCATTGGTATAAAGTAAATGTAACGATCAAATATAAATTAAAGGGGCGGTGTCCAGTAATAACTTTATCCTTGTATCCTTCTTCTTTCTTCCGTGCAGAGAGGATTACAGGATGAAATAGATTCTTTAGAGTCACGAGTAGAATCCATCCAGCGAGTCCTCGGTGATCTAAAAGTCCAGCCGTACGCCAAATTCGGAAACAATATCAACCTGGAGGCCGACGATGGATAAATCCTTGAAATTATTGTTGTTTTTTTCTCTTGATCAGATAAAAAAAATAGGCAGCTGCTTGACCAGTTCAGGAACGCACCAAAATAGGACATGCAGTGCGTTTCATGCAACGGAATTACGTTGCGTGAAAAATCATTGATGTCTGAATGGCGCCATTGAGTTGCATAGGTCTGGGTGCTGTATTGTCTCCACTGACAGCACATAGACGTATACAATGTCTGTGTGAATCTGGCCTTAGGCGGAGTTCACACACTGCGGATACTCTGCGTATCTGCCCTGTGTGTCGCGTGGGATTCTTGGCGATAAACTGCACCAAACTGTGGAGCAGTTTTACGCCCAGAATGTCCGCTGCGGAAAATTGCAGAGTTTAGTCGGTCTCCAGGGATGACGTTTTATCCCAGGAGATCGCTACCGTCTGTGATTGGCTGTGGTGGTCACATGGGATGAAACGTCATCCCCGGAGGCCGGTCTGGAGGAAGAAACACGGACTTCTGGGTAAGTATAAGATTTTTTTTTTTAAAAATCTGAGTTGCGTTTTTGCGGCGGAATCGCTGCTATTTGTTGCGTGTTTAACCTTCCCACTGAATTCAAAGGGGAAAACCCGCAACAAATAAGCAGAGTTTACGCAAATACAATTGAGATGTTGCGGAATAAAATTGGCACCGTAACAAAGTCCGTTGTGGAAAATCCGCAGTATTTACGCAACGTGTAAACTGACGCTTAGGCCTCATTTACACGAGCGTGTGCGTTTTGCGCGCGCAAAAAATGCAGCGTTTTGCGTGCGCAAAAGGCACTTGACAGCTCCGTGTGTCATCCGTGTATGATGCGCGGCTGCGTGATTTTCGCGCAGCCGCCATCATAGAGATGAGGCTAGTCGACGTCAGTCACTGTCCATGGTGCTGAAAGAGTTAACTGATAGGCAGTACGGCTGGGTTCACACGACCATGTTACGTCCGTAATGTACGGAACGTATTTCGGCCGGAAGACCCGGACCGAACACAGTGCAGGGAGCCGGGCTCCTAGCATCATAGTGATGTACGACGCTAGGAGTCCCTGCCTCTCCGTGGAACTGCTGTCCTGTACTGTAATCATGATTACAGTACGGGACAGTTGTCCTGCAGCGAGGCAGGGACTCCTAGCGTCGTACATCACTATGATGCTAGGAGCCCGGCTCCCTGCACTGTGTTCGGTGCGGGTCTTCCGGCCGAAATACGTTCCGTACATTACGGACGTAACATGGTCGTGTGAACTCAGCCTTACTCTTTCAGCACCCTCGACAGTGCATTCCGATCACCATATCGAGTAACCTGTTGAAAATAAAAGAGGTTCGTACTTACCGAGAACTTCCTGGCCGTTACCTTGGTGACGCGTCCTTGGTGACGCGCCTCTCTTGACATCTGGCCCCACCTTCCTGGATGACGCGGCAGTCCATGTGACCGCTGAAGCCTGTGCTTGGCTTGTGATTGGCTGCAGCCGGCACTTGGACTAAATTGTCATCCCGGGAGGTCAGACTGGAGGAAGAAGCCGGGAGTTATCGGTAAGTCAGAATTATTTTTTTTTTTACACGTTCACATATATTGTGATCGGAAGTCACTGTCCAGGGTGCTGAAACAGTTTAACTCTTTCAGCACCCTGCACAGTGACTGTCTCCTGCCGAGTTCGGTCAAAACGAGTTCGGCCGAACCCAGTAAAGGTCGGTTCGCTCATGTGTAAGACACTCCGTTCGGATGTTTGTGAACAAAAAAGCACGTGGTGCTTTTCTGTTTACATTCTGTTTGACAGCTCTTGCGCGAATTACGCAGTTCGCACGGAAGTGCTTCCGTGCGACCTTCGTGGTTTTCACGCACCCATTGACTTTAATGGGTGCGTGATGCGTGAAAAACTCAGAATTTTAGAACATGTCGTGAGTTTTACGCAACGCACTCGCGCTGCGCAAAATTCACGCATCGTCTGCACTGCCCCATAGAGTAATATAGGTGCGTACGACACGCGTGAAAAGCACGCGCGTCGCACGCGCGTATATTACGCTCGTGTAAATGAGGCCTTATAATGACTACTGTCACAAACCGGTCACTGCTGGGTCTAGTTAGACCAGCAGGAGCCTCTCCCTAACGGCATCCCGGCGATCAGTCACATGATCACCAGGACCAATAGAGGCAGCGGTGTTCTCAGATCGCTGGTAAAACTGCTCCGATCTTCTGTTCACAGTCACTGACAGCCGGACACCCAACATCCCGCTGCCCGATTGCTCAGGAATCCATCTCAAACCCGTACCATAGATACATTATGGTGTGGGGTTTTTTGGGGGGCATTTTTACAGCGCTCCCAGTCTTTTCTTGCAGATTCTGCTGGGGTTTATAGTTCATCAGCTCTTGGAGTGGGAGAGGCCACCATTGCTGCACAGTTACGGTAGAAAGGAGTAACACTTATTCTTCTGCGAGGGGAACGTTTACTGTATTTTCAAAAACATATCTAGTTGTCAAAACCTGTGACTCTCTCATCAATAAAGCGGCGTCCTGTTGTCTGCCTGATACGTTTTATAGTTTATTTTTTAAGGATTATAGTTGTACGGTTTAATCTTTCAGAAACAGCGCCACTTCTGTCTACAGGCTTTGTGGGGTATTGCAGATCTGCTTCACTGTTCCTGAGCTGTAATACCGGACACAACCGATGGACGAGTGTGGCGCTGGTTCTGGAAGAAGGCAGCCATGTTTTTCTAATCCTGGAAAACTCCTTTAGGCTATGTTCACACGGGGTCTTTTGCCGAGTTTTTTGACGCGGAAACCGCGTCGCAAAACTCGGCAGAAACGGCCCGAGAACGCCTCCCATTGATTTCAATGGGAGGCGTCGGCGTCTTTTTCCCGCGAGCAGTAAAACTGCCTCGCGGGAAAAAGAAGCGACATGCCCTATCTTCGGGCGCTTCCGCGTCCGACCTCCCATTGACTTCAATGGGAGGCAGGAGAAAGCGTGTTTTCTGCCCGCGGCGCTCAATGGCCGCGGGCGAAAAACGGCGCGATCATTGCTATTCACACGGAGTATTTTGGGGGAGGAATATCTGCCTCAAAATTCCGTTTGGAGCTTTGAGGCAGATATTCCTCCCCCAAAATACTCCGTGTGAACATAGCCTTAAACCTTTATTACGAAAATCTAAAGCTGTAACTATGTGTCTTGTACGGTATGAATATATTTTAAACGCATTTGATTAATTAGTCAGTGACCCCTCCCCCCTCTAGTGAGTGATTGACAGCAATGATCTAGAGAAGGCGATCAGTCTCTTACTAGTGATCGGGGGGAAGGTTTTTGGCTTATGGTTTGGACTAGAATCATGTTCATCACCAGGGTGTAAGTATTTATAAGTGGTGTGATAGCTCACAGGGAGCCTGCGCTGCTTCTCATGCTGGAGACCCAGGTTCAAATCTCCCATCTGGAGGAACCTCTAAAAATGCTCTATTTTTCTATAACCAGCACTTTCCACTCCAGACGGCTGCACTACAGGTGTGCGGTATTTAGTGTCCCGGACTACTGGGCTGCTATTCCAAGCAGTCGGCCCCAGGATTCGAGCCCAGGTCTCCAGCGCCACTACTGGCTCTCCTGGCGCTCTGCCCTCTGAGCCAGCTCCACCTCTATACATATAAGAGAACGTTTCTCAATGTCATTATCGAGGAAGAGCAAGAACGGTTTTGAGCGGTTTCGAGCCTCGTGGCCAAAAAAAATGTAGAATCCGCTCAGAATGTAACGAAACAAATGAAATAGCAGCAGATAGGGCCAGAACCTATGACTTCTTCTTACCATACAAGCCGCTGCACTGACCACTGACCCACGGCCAGATCTGAAAATCATAGGTGATTTCTCTAATTATCAGTCTAAAATAGAGGAAAAGTTACACAAAGAAGAATCTAAAAGTCCTAAGACGGGTCATGAGGGGAAGGGGCATTGAGAGACGAAAAAAGAAAATCCTAAAATCAGTCATCTCCACCTCAGCCCAGGACTTCAGATGTTCCTGCAGAGAAGACTTCTCATACTTCATAGAACATCTTCTAGATCAGCCGCCCGCCCCGTTCCCAACACTGGAGCTTCAGATTATTTGTGTAGCGCGGGTCACCCCAAGCAAGGAGCGACATGGAGCAGCTATATCAAGGAGCCAACATTGTGTTCAACCATGGGCATCACCCGAGTCGTCCGACTTCTCACCAAGGGTTAATAGTCAATACTGTAAGCAAGATTAACGTAGTTTAAGAAAAATGGAGACCAAATATTCCAACCATTGGCTGCGCCTCATGACCAACCGCCTGAGCCCTCGCCACCATTGCCACTTCCGCATTGGTCACCATGGTCACCTCTGCCACCTTCTCTCGTTTTACTCAATGTAATAAATAATAAAGTCCCCTCATGGGACCAGAACTCCAGGGTCTCACACCACAGTCTTGTTCTTTTCCCTATACCCTGGACCAGATCATGACTGAGGTCCCTCGCCAGATAAATACAATGTTCTCCAATGTTGTTCTCATAAAGGAATATAATGTCCCAACAAGAGCAGCGGGACTAGAACCTGGAGCTACACGAAGCCAAAGTACAACCCACTGGGCCAACACTAAGCGCCACAACATCTTCCAGCATCAGCCACAGATTCCAGATGAATATAATCTATCAAGAGGCAGAAATGGGATAAGAACCAAAAACTCCAAAACACGTCAGTCCTCCCCTCCGCAGCGCCACATTGAGGCTTACAGTCCTCCCCTCCGCGGCGCCACCCTGAGGCTTACAGTCCTCCCTTCCGCAGCACCACCCTGAGGCTTACAGTCCTCCCCTCCGCAGCGCCACCCTGAGGCTTACAGTCCTCCCAATCGATTTTAGTTTTTAATCTACTCCCTGAGCAAACTCTTCACCTAAATCTGAGCTGGTAGAAGAAGTGGTGGTCTACTTCTTGATCTTCTACTTGACTATGGTCACTAAAACATTGAGAAAGACTCCATAGAAGTTTCTCAATATGTATAAGAGCACAGGGGATGTGAACCGGGAGACCCTGCACCACAGCAACGACCACCAGACACCCAAACCCCTGAGCCACCCCTGCGCAGAGACTGCCACGGCCAGTATCATATTCAAGTTTATACCAACACTAGACCTGAAAAGAAAAATGTAGACGTCAATCTCGGGGGCCGCCATGTTTTGCTTTTGGCCTTCGGTTGTTACCAGTCATTTAGTCCATCCGAGCCGGTGCCTAATCAGGGACAAGTCTGACTCTCTATGGAGACCTTTATAGGCGCGGTGGGTGTAAATTATCGAGGAAGAGCAAGAACGGTTTTGAGCGGTTTCGAGCCTCGTGGCCAAAAAAATTTAGAATCCGCTCAGAATGTAACGAAACAAATGAAACAGCAGCAGATAGGGATAGAACCTATGACTTCTTCTTACCATACAAGCTGCTGCACTGACCACTGACCCACGGCCAGATCTGAAAGTCACAGGTGATTTCTCTAATTATCAGTCTAAAATAGAGGAAAAGTTACACCAAGAAGAATCTAAAAGTCCTAAGACGGGTACATCAGGGGAAGGGGCATTGAGAGACGAAAAAAGAAGATCCTAAGATCAGTCGTCTCCACCTCAGCCCAGGACTTCAGATGTTCCTGCAGAGAAGACTTCTCATACTTCATAGAACATCTTCTAGATCAGCCGCCCGCCCCCTTCCCAACACTGGAGCTTCAGATTATTTGTGTAGCACGGGTCATCCCAAGCAAAGAGCGCCATGGAGCAGCTATATCAAGGAGCCAACATCAAGCTCAACCATGGGCATCACCCGAGTCGTCCGACTTCTCACCAAGGGTTAATAGTCAATACTGTAAGCAAGATTAACGTCGAGACCAAATATTCCAACCATTGGCCGCGCCTCATGACCAACCGCCTGAGCCCTCGCCACCATTGCCACTTCCGCATTGGTCACCTCTGCCACCTTCTCTCGTGTTACTCAATGTAATAAATAATAAAGTCCCCTCTTGGGACCAGAACTCCAAGGTCTCACACCACAGTCGTGTGTTTTTCCCTATACCCTGGACCACATCATGACTGAGGACACTCGCCAGATAAATACAATGTTCTCCAATGTTCTCATAAAGGAATATAATGTCCCAACAAGAGCAGCGGGACTAGAACCTGGAGCTACACAAAGCCAAAGTACAACCCACTGGGCCAACACTAAGCATCTTCCAGTATCAGCCGTTAATTCCGGATGAATATAATCTATCAAGAGGCAGAAATGGGATAAGAACCAAAAACTCCAAAACACGTCAGTCCTCCCTTCCGCAGCGCCACCTGAGGCTTACAGTCCTCCCCTCCGCGGCGCCACCCTGAGGTTTACAGTCCTCACTTCCTCAGCGCCAACCTGAGGCTTACAGTCCTCCCAATCGATTTTAGTTTTTAATCTACTCCCTGAGCAAACTCTTCACCTAAATCTGAGCTGGTAGAAGAAGTGGTGGTCTACTTCTTGATCTTCTACTTGACTCTGGTCACTAAAACATTGAGAAAGACTCCATAGAAGTTCCTCAATATATATATATAAGAGCACAGGGGATGTGAACCGGGAGCCCCTGCACCGCAGCAACAACCACCGGACACCCAAACCCCTGAGCCACCCCAGCGCAAAGACCTCCACGGCCAGTATCATATTCAAGTTTATACCAACACTAGACCTGAAAAGAAAAATGTAGACGTCAATCTCGGGGGCCGCCATGTTTTGCTTTTGGCCTTCGGTTGTTACCAGTCATTTAGTCCATCCTAGCCGGTGCCTAATCAGGGACAAGTCTTACTCTCTATGGAGACCTTTATAGGCGCGGTGGGTGTAAATGATTCTGATGTTGTGGCAATAGATGACATTAGAGGGAGACCTACCAGAGATAAGCGGCGCTGCGCAGGGTCTTTACCGACCGAATACAGACAGAAACTGAGAATTACTTCATCATATATTACATCAACTCTTGGTTACTTTTATCATTACTAATATTCCGCAAAATACTGCAACAATCTGCGAGAGCCGCAACCAGCGGACGTTCCAGGAGAAAGGAAAAGGGACACAAATCTGTCACCAATAAACCCCCAAATGCCCTCCCCATGCCGGTCACGGGCAGCTACAACAGCAATTCTGTCCGCCAAGTGTCAGTGTATCATTATCCTGTACCCCAAGTGTCATTATCCTGCACCCCAAGTGTCAGTGTGTCATTATCCTGTACCCCAAGTGTCAGTGTATCATTATCCTGTACCCCAAGTGTCAGTGTATCATTATCCTGTACCCCAAGTGTCAGTGTGTCATTATCCTGTACCCCAAGTGTCAGTGTGTCATTATCCTGTACCCCAAGTGTCAGTGTATCATTATCCTGTACCCCAAGTGTCAGTGTATCATTATCCTGTACCCCAAGTGTCAGTGTCATTATCCTGTACCCCAAGTGTCAGTGTATCATTATCCTGTACCCCAAGTGTCAGTGTGTCATTATCCTGTACCCCAAGTGTTAGTGTATCATTATCCTGTACCCCAAGTGTCAGTGTATCATTATCCTGTACCCCAAGTGTCAATGTATCATTATCCTGTACCCCAAGTGTCAGTGTGTCATTATCCTGTACCCCAAGTGTCAGTGTGTCATTATCCTGTACCCCAAGTGTCAGTGTATCATTATCCTGTACCCCAAGTGTCAGTGTATCATTATCCTGTACCCCAAGTGTCAGTGTGTCATTATCCTGTACCCCAAGTGTCAATGTATCATTATCCTGTACCCCAAGTGTCAGTGTATCATTATCCTGTACCCCAAGTGTCAGTGTGTCATTATCCTGTACCCCAAGTGTCAGTGTCATTATCCTGTACCCCAAGTGTCAGTGTATCATTATCCTGTACCCCAAGTGTCACTGTATCATTATCCTGTACCCCAAGTGTCAGTGTGTCATTATCCTGTACCCCAAGTGTCAGTGTGTCATTATCCTGTACCCTAAGTGTCAGTGTATCATTATCCTGTACCCCAAGTGTCAGTGTATCATTATCCTGTACCCCAAGTGTCAGTGTATCATTATCCTGTACCCCAAGTGTCAGTGTGTCATTATCCTGTACCCTAAGTGTCAGTGTGTCATTATCCTGTACCCCAAGTGTCAGTGTATCATTATCCTGTACCCCATGTGTCGGTGTATTGATATCCTGTACCTCAAGTGTCCGTGTATCATTATCCTGCACCCCAAGTGTCAGTGTATCATTATCCTATACCCCAAGTGTCGGTGTGTCGATATCCTGTACCCCAAGTGTCCATGTATCATTATCCTGTACCCCATGTGTCGGTGTATTGATATCCTGTACCTCAAGTGTCCGTGTATCATTATCCTGCACCCCAAGTGTCAGTGTATCATTATCCTATACCCCAAGTGTCGGTGTGTCGATATCCTGTACCCCAAGTGTCCATGTATCATTATCCTGTACCCCATGTGTCGGTGTATTGATATCCTGTACCTCAAGTGTCCGTGTATCATTATCCTGCACCCCAAGTGTCCATGTATCATTATCCTGCACCCCAAGTGTCCATGTATCATTATCCTGTACCCCAAGTGTCGGTGTGTCGATATCCTGTACCCCAAGTGTCAGTGTCATTATCCTGTACCCCAAGTGTCGGTGTATCATTATCCTGTACCCCAAGTGTCAGTGTCATTATCCTGTACCCCAAGTGTCAGTGTCATTATCCTGTACCCCAAGTGTCAGTGTCATTATCCTGTACCCCAAGTGTCAGTGTATTATTATCCTGTACCCCAAGTGTCAGTGTCATTATCCTGTACCCCAAGTGTCAGTGTATCAGTATCCTGTACCCCGTGTGTCGGTGTATCATTATCCTGTACCCCAAGTGCCAGCATATCATTATCCTGTCCCCCAAGTGTCAGTATATCATTATCCTGTACCCCAAGTGTCAGTGTGTCATTATCCTGTCCCCCAAGTGTCAGTGTATCATTATCCTGTCCCCCAAGTGTCAGTGTATCATTATCCTGTACCCCAAGTGTCGGTGTATCATTATCCTGTCCCCCAAGTGTCAGTGTATCATAATCCTGTCCCCCAAGTGTCAGTGTCACATTATCCTGTCCCCCAAGTGTCGGTGTATCATTATCCTGTCCCCCAAGTGTCAGTGTATCATTATCCTGTCCCCCAAGTGTCAGTGTATCATAATCCTGTCCCCCAAGTGTCAGTGTCACATTATCCTGTCCCCCAAGTGTCGGTGTATCATTATCCTGTCCCCCAAGTGTCAGTGTATCATTATCCTGTACCCCAAGTGTCAGTGTCACATTATCCTGTCCCCCAAGTGTCCCTATTTTCAGTGCACAGCCTTTCTGGTCTTCAGGGATGTTCCTGTTTGTGTTTCCATTGTTTGCCCGTTACAGGAGTATTTGGTTGTCAGCAGTCGGATCTCTGCAGGAATTCACCTTGTCAGGGTAGTGCGGCCCCCAGAGTCAGGTGTCCCTGGAGTGGATTACACTGCTGTCTGCATTGGGACAGATGCTCAGGTAACTGTAACCTTTACACCTATTTAATGCATCACCGTTCTGAATGGCGCGACAAATGCAATATCTGCCAGCGGATTTATCATCTTATCTGTCTGGGTGGTGAACGGCAGCAGTGAAGTTGGCAGAGATTGCAAGCTCACTGGGCAACTGCCAAGAAAATTGCCCTATAAAAAAATGCTGGATCCTGACTAGAATTTATTACTACTTACGAGATCTCTGCTTGCTGTCAGAGAATGAGAACATTCCGGTTTACATCTATAGGTTGAAAACTGTACAGATCAAGTTCTTATCATAGCTGAGGGTTTGTTACAGTTATATCCAGTCTACACAGTGGTCTGTGATCTAAACAGCGTGTGCTCCCGGCTGATACATTTTACCTGCACAAATACATTGTAACAAACTATCAGGACAAGATAGAGATTTGTGCTGCTGCTGTGTTTACCTCATAGAGGATTGTCTTGACTGGATGCTACTGTAACAAACCCTCAGCTGTGAGAAGTATTAGCTCTGAACAGTATTTAACCTTTGAATGTAAGCAAGAATGTTCTCATTCAATGACAGCAAGCAGTGATCTTGAAAATTGAAACACAAAACATATTAGAAAGTTTGAAAAAAACAAAAATATTATATAAATTAAAGCTCAATTCCAGCCAAAATTTACCACTTCCCTGTGCTCCTAACTTTTTAACTGCAGTCACTGTCTACAAAACAGCTATTCAGGCGCCAGACTTCTACTGCATTCAGTTTCTGAAACATTGTCAGCCATATTAGCTCTCATGGGGCAAATATCTCAGTCACTTGGTCACCCAGATGCTCCTCCCCCTCCCTGGTAGACAATCTCCAGCTGATATTTGGTCATGTTGCAGAGGTTTATTCCTTCATCAGTGACGTGTCAGACCAGAGTACATCCTTCACCCTTTCTATGGCCTATAAGGTTACAAGACAAGGAATTCTGGGAATTGTTTTTACTGGTGACAGTCAGGAAGGAAGTAGCTAACTTATTTTCCAACTTTAAAAATAAACCAATATATCTACAGCCCAGAGACAACCTGAGGTTCAAGAACAGATTTTTAACAAAGAAATGGAACAATTTTATTGCCCCCGTGAACAGTCTTAGAAATGCGTTACAATAAATGGCGCGGTGTAAAACGTTCTTTGCTGCTGGTAGATAAATCGCCATTGTCCATCGTCTTCATTTCATTACAGGAGGCCCAGGGGGACTGGTTTAAGATTTACAAGGAGAGTTTACATTTGTTTAAAGGGCCGGGCCCTGGAGAACCGCTCATGTGCGGCCGGAAGAACGACACAAAATATTATTGTAGTCAAGGACACAAACTCTTCTTACAGTGTTTTTTTTTATCCTTCGTCTCTTCGGGAAAGTCCTAAAAACGTTGAAGATTTATGCTGGAGAAATTTTGCTTTTGGACAAGGACTCTTTATATTGTAAAATCCTGGGAATTCTGAGTCATTGACGCATAAAACTCTCTACGTGTGATACTGTCTGCTGTGCTGTGTATCTAATCCTATCATGTGTGATACTGTCTGCTGAGCTGTGTATCTAATCCTATCATGTGTGATACTGTCTGCTGTGCTGTGTATCTAATCCTATCATGTGTGATACTGTCTGCTGAGCTGTGTATCTAATCCTATCATGTGTGATCCTGTCTGCTGAGCTGTGTATCTAATCCTATCATGTGTGATACTGTCTGCTGTGCTGTGTATCTAATCCTATCATGTGTGATACTGTCTGCTGAGCTGTGTATCTAATCCTATCATGTGTGATCCTGTCTGCTGAGCTGTGTATCTAATCCTATCATGTGTGATACAGTCTGCTGAGCTGTGTATCTAATCCTATCATGTGTGATACTGCCTGCTGAGCTGTGTATCTAATCCTATATGTGTGATACTGTCTGCTGAGCTGTGTATATAATCCTATAATGTGTGAGACGGTCTGCTGAGCTGCTGTATCTAATCCTATCATGTGTGATACTGTCTGTTGAGCTGTGTATCTAAGCCTATCATGTGTGATGCTGTCTGCTGAGCCGTGTATCTAATCCTATCATGTGTGATACTGTCTGCTGAGCTGTGTCTCTAATCCTATCATGTGTGATACTGTCTGCTGAGCTGTGTATCTAATCCTATCATGTGTGATGCTGCCTGCTGAGCTGTGTATCTAATCCTATCATGTGTGATACTGTCTGCTGAGCTGTGTATCTAATCCTATCATGTGTGATACTGTCTGCTGAGCCGCTGTATCTAATCCTATCATGTGTGATGCTGTCTGCTGAGCTGTGTATCTAATCCTATCATGTGTGGTACTGTCTGCTGAGCTGCTGTATCTAATCCTATCATGTGTGCTACTGTCTGCTGAGCTGTGTATCTAATCCTATCATGTGTGATACTGTCTGCTGAGCGGTGTATCTAATCCTATCATGTGTGATGCTGTCTGCTGATCTATGTATCTAATCCCATCATGTGTGATACTGTCTGCTGAGCTGTGTATCTAATCCTATCATGTGTGATACTGTCTGCTGATATGTGTATCTAATCCTATCATGTGTGATACTGTCTGCTGAGCTGTGTATCTAATCCTGACATGTGTGATACAGTCTGCTGAGCCATGTATGCTATGTATCTAATCCTATCATGTGTGATACGATCTCCTGCGTTGTGTATCTAAGCCAATCATGGAGGACACGGTTTTCTTAGGCCCTGTTCAGACTGAGGTTTTTTTACGCGGAAACGCGCCAAAAAATGGCCGGAAATGCCTCCCATTGATTTCAATGGGAGGTGGACGCGTTTTATTACCGCAATCGGTAAAAAACGCTTGCGGTAAAAAATAGCGACATGCCCTATCTTCTGGCGTTGACATCAATGGGAGGCAGAGAAAGTGTATTTCACTGCATTTTTGCGCGTGGCACCCAATGGGCGCGAGCGAAAAACGCGGCAAACGGCGTGCAGGCAGATGAAAATTTTGAGGCAGAATTTTCCTCCTGCGAAAAAACTGAGTGTGAACAGGGGCTTATGGGTAATGCATCTTCTTATGCAGCAGATAGGACATATACTGTATTATGGGCAGATTTGGCATTCAGGTGTCTGGGAAAGCGAGCTGACGTCCCGGTAGATGCTTCGGCCATATTGGTTGTCACCCAGCTTTGCCAGGAACAGATAAATATTCTCATTAGTAGTTTCTACGTTAACAACCTGACAGGAGATTCCAGGACTGAGACTGGAGCTATAGGAGGAAATGAGATGGACAGAAATCCTATATAATCATCAATCATAATCATCATCATCAATAATAATCATCATCATCATCATCATCATCAATAATCATCATCATCATCATCAATAATAATCATCATCAGTCACCATCATCATCAATAATAATAATCATTCATCATTCATCATCATCATCAATCATCATCATTCATCATCATCATCAATCATCATCATTCATCATCATAATCAATCATCATCATTCATCATCATCAATAATAATCATCATCATCATCATCATTCATCATCATTCATCATCATCATCATCATCATTCATCAATAATAATCATCATCATCAGTCACCATCATCATCAATAATAATAATCATTCATCATTCATCATCATCATCAATCATCATCATTCATCATCATCAATCATCATCATTCATCATCATCATCAATCATCATCATTCATCATCATCAATAATAATCATCATCATCATCATCATTCATCATCATTCATCATCATCATCATCATCATTCATCAATAATAATCATCATCATCATCATCATTCATCAATAATAATCATCATCATCATTCATCATCATCATTCATCATCAATAATAATCATCATCATTCATCATCATCATTCATCATCATCATTCATCATCATCATCCATCATTCATCATCATTCATCATCATCATCATTCATCATCATCAGTCACCCGACAGACATAAACACGAGCAGCTGCTCCCCAGACAAATATTTGGGGGGCAGGAGAACAATTTACACCCGCGGCAGGGAACGGACGTCGTCTCCTATTATTTTTCTGAACAAGTTCTCGTGTTTCGGGGTTTTTCATGTTTTCACATTAGAAGACACGACCGGAGGGCGGCAGCTCACGGGGGAATTGTTAAAGGGGTTGTTTAGGATTAGAAAAACATGGCTGACTAAAATAAACAGCGCCACACCTGTTCACAGGTTGTGTGTGGTATTGCAGTTTATCATTCACTTCAATGAACCTGAGCAGCAATACCAGAGACAACCCACGTACAGGTGTGGCGCTGATTCTGGAAGAACTCAGCCATGTTTTTGTAATCCAGGACAAACCCTTTAACGCAAAACTATACAAAAATACCGTATATTGCCATTTTAGCTACTATATATGTACAATTAAAAGTTAGGAACATTTCCAATATATTTTCTGAATCAAATCGTCACAGTTTTCAAGATCTCCGCTTGCTGTCATTCAAAAGGAACATTCATTGTTTACTTCAAAGGGACAATACACAGTTCTGATACACTGTAACGATCCCAGCACCCGTGCGTCAGCATTGGCATGTTATCACATGGTGTATTGGAGACGGGGGCCATGGTTCAAAAAAATTAAGAAAAACTTACACCAAGGATCAGAGATGGGGAGGACGTGGGCACGCACCTCTTGTTTTTTTAATTGGCATTTTTGGGGTTAATTTTGCCCACCGGAAGATTTTCACCGCATATCAGTCCTTGTAGGGACAATTTTACAAAAAGTTTCGAAATTTATTCCAGTCGTTGGTCGACCCATCGGTCACAGACGAGGTTTGACAAATATTTTGTGAAAAATGATGTATTGGAATTGTTTTCACGCACCCGGAAAAAAAGAACAAAAAATTTTTACAAAAATTTGGTCCTGAGCTCTTCTCGTGAGAGACTTTTTTTGTTTCTTTTTTAAAAAAAAAAAAAATTGGAATCCATATTTAGTTGCGCCTGTCATGAGATCTAAGTGATTGGCAGCGGCGGGGAGTACTTAAAGTTCAGGTGACAAAAATCTTTTTGTGAGAAATGTTTGGGAATGAAAGGAACTTTGGAAATGACAATCACAAATGTATCCATAATTGAGTCACTTAGAATGCTGCGCGCGGATCTACCCGTGCTATTGTAGAGACATCTGCGGTTATTACCCACAATCCCCGGCCGCGTCTAACTTGTCAAGATACTTGGCGTTACCTGCGCAAGAAGCAAAAAAGATCTAATTTTAAAACGATGATGAGCTTAGAATTAAAGGGGAAGCGGCGACGAAAATACAAAGAAACGCAGAACATTTTATGTATCAAAAATCTGTATTACTAAAGCAAAATGGGTGAAGCTGCCAAGAGCGTGACTATAGGGGGCACGGGTTGTAATCACACCCTGGCAGAGGCGTGGCTAGCAGGGGGGGACCACTGAGATGAAGGGGCCCAGGACTGGTCCCCCTTTGGTGGCATGTCCCGGTTTCAACTGTTTCAGATACAGCTGAATACAATGGTGAGGCAGGGAGCTGACGGCTCCTTTCTCCAGCATTCACTATATAATGCCAGCTGTGAGCGGGGGTAGGTAATATTTATTTATTTATTTATTTTATTAGGCACTTTGGGGCATTATACTGTGTGGTGGCAGCTAAGGTGGCATTATACTGTATGGGGCCGCTATGGTGGCATTATACTGTATAGGTCAGCTATGGGGTCATTATACTATATGGGGCATTCTACTGTGTGGGGGCATCTATGGGGGCATTATTCTGTGTCGGGGCAGCTCTAGGGGCATTGTACTGTGTGGGGGCCACTAAGGGGTCATTATACTATGTGAGGGCACTAAGGGGTCATTATACTATGTGGGGGCACTAAGGGGTCATTATACTGTGTGTGGCACTAAGGGGTCATTATACTATGTGGGGGCACTAAGGGGTCATTATACTATGTGGGGGCAGCTATGGGAGCATTATTCTGTGGGGGGCAACCATAGGGGCATTATACTGTGCGGGGGCAGATATAGGGGCATATACTGTGTGGGGGTGATTATACTGTGTAGGGGCCTGAGGCACCTGGACTTGGAGCCTGAGGGGGTCCAACATGGCCGGCCTTTAGTTGGATGATGCCCTGTGCAGTACTATCTATCTACTTACGCCCTCCCCTTATGGTTTGCCAAATAATATAACGATATGGTATACAAATAACCCTACTATACAGCGCCCAATACCACCGCCAGAAAGTAAGACTATATATCGGAGAGACAAGGGCAGAAAACCTTGTGGGCCCATTAAGAATGTGTGTGTGTGTGTGTGGGGGGGGGGGGGGTGTTGTACCATCATGTTGTCTCTTCCCAACCTACATAGGGCTCCCACTTGATTGTATGACTGGGGTAATGTGGGCCCACCTGAGGAAGTCACCTACATGAACCCCAGCAGTGATCCTAAAGGGTGGGCGTCCCTTTTTGCCCAATGTTGGATCTTCTGGTCCCGCGGTGGCCCAGTCCATCCCTGGTGAGCATCAAGGTAGGAGAGCGGGGCACCTGCACAAGGGTCAAACCTCTTTCCTCCTGACCCATGCAGTCACTTTCGGCCCCTCACGTCCTGTAATAAAGGGGTAAGTAGCTGATTTTGGGCCGTTCTTTTAATTTCTCCTTTTTGCTCTGCAATAAGCTAATTAGTTCATGGGAAACTCATGGTAAGAATCTGTCGCTGCTTCTTGGATAGATATCAAGGAAAGTCCATTATATTCATTTAAAAAAAAGAAAAATGTGTTCGCTGCTTTTATTTGCGAGCGGTTTCCAGGCCCGTTGCCCACGAGTCAACTCTGCCGTCTAATCCCTATTAATTAGTGTGTTCTGTGCGGTCCCTCTCGTCTTTCATTCCACCAATCTGTCAGAATAGACTTTCCCCTCCGCCCCGAATGTGCAAAAAGAAAAAACAAAAAATTGATATTTTTAATTTTTCGACTCCCTCAGAACCAGCGCTTTCATATCACAGACCCGGAGTAACGTCAGTTCTGTGACTAACGCTCCGCACCGGAGAGGATCTGACTTTATAGGGAGGATTTAACATCGGAGTCTGAACGCGGCAGCAGATGTGATGTTCTCTTAACGAGGGAGGGAAAAAAATTAGGAGGGGGGGCGACTAAAAAAAATAAGTGTAAAAAAACCGTCAGCGCGTCCTCATCTGACACGGCTGAGAGCAGCATTAAAGACCAGTCTACAGAATGAGCGGGGGGTGTACACAGAGGAGAGTGCGGGGGCATTGCAAAATCGGAACGAGGACCCTGACCAATCCCACCATCCAATCTCCACCCCTTGTAGGAAGGGAAAGTCGTCTTGAGCCTTTGGCGCTTCCGGGTTTGGCAGCCTTTTTGGGGTGGATTTCAGACTACCTCCGACTCCAACAGACAATGCGGCTGAGCTGGAGTCGCCCAAGGGGCAGAGGTAAAAAGGCAGCAAATCACATGTTAAAAACTTAAAATCGGCATCTCATGAAAACAACCCCTGACCCCTTCTATGATATCCGTAGGGCAATGGACAGGGGTGGTCTTGAGTCAATCCCTTTCAGTCAGTTTCCGTTGGGTTTATTCAATGCTAGACCCCATTATGTCATCTAATACTTTAGGGTGGGGCTAGTAGGGCCCTAAAAAGTTACATGGATAGGTTATGGGAATATTACATACAATATGGAAAGAGTAGGGAAGAGTTTATGTATACAAGTTGGGTGACCGGATGACCAAAAGCAAATCCCCGTAGTGTCCAAAATGGCTGACAAGGGTTGCAATAAGAAGAAGAGGAGCCGTTCTGGAGCACAAAATACATGGGTGGCGACCGATGTGGCTAGGGCAGCAGAAATCTTTGTCCCGGGGCGAAGGAAAGCCTAGCTAGCACTTATTTTTTTGCAATAATTTGTCCACTAGGGGCAGTATTCTATTGCAGTCTATGGGAATATATTACTTTACCTTGTAAGAACACCCTCGTTCTGTTAGTATGAGACTTTTCTGCACCCAATAAACCGGACCCCCGTATTTCACGGAACGTATAGAGAAAAATGACCACAATATAAGCGCCGAGGTCATTTCCCCTTTAAATGGCTTTTCTCCCGTCGCTCTCGTATCTGCCCTTTGTTTCCTCTGTACTTTTTAATTTGTGTGTCGGGCAGCGCTGGGCACTTGGCTGTCGCTCTTGAAATCCTATTAATTTCCTCATTCACCGTGTCCCCTCGCGTGAAACACTTTCCGTGCGCCTTTCTGAAATGTCCGATGCATTTAACCCCCGCACAGAGGCCACGCGTCATTCTGACAGGAGGTAAAAATTACCCCCCCCCCCCCTCCCCCTGATATCATCAAAACAGACAAAACCCACACCGGACAGTTTATCCTTCTCCCCGCGGCGTCGCCGGGCAACCGTATAATTGTGTTTTGCGCGGTCAGACTGTAATAATAAAAATGTTTTAATCTGTGTCACCGACGGGAGGTGGAAAGGTCAGAAGTCGAGATGTTTTTAAAGGAAAATTTAATTAGTATGCAAATTTGCTTCTCTGCCTTAAAATGTCATTTGCTAAGTAAATGTTGTTGTCGGCGAGCGCAGGTATTCCATCATGGCGGCCTGTCAAGGTGCCCTACACTAATAACGGCGAATGGACTCTACGGGAAATACGACAGAACATAGCAGCGATCAATGGGCGATTTTGAGTTTTATCTGTTTCTGGGAAAGCTGGGTGACTACCAGTATAACTATCCTTATAATGTTCATTGGAGTAGTCACCCAGCTTTCCCTAGACATCTGAATGGCAACATTTATTACTTGATACATCTCTGGTTACAGAATTAATTAGGCAGATTTTCCATTCAGATGCCTGGGAAAGCTGGGTCAAAGCTGTAATGGAACCAGTATAGAAAAGGTTGATCCGCAAGGTCATTAAAGGACGTCGATTTTTTGTTTTTTTTTAAAGGAATATTCCATTTAATTACCAGGTGGATCGGCCTTTACAAAACTGGTTCCATTACAGCTCTGACCCAGCTTTCCAGGATATCTGAATGGAAAATCTAATTCTGTAACCAGAGATGTATCAAGTAATAAATGTTGCCATGCAGATGTCTAAGAAAGCTGTGTGACTACTCCAATGAGCGTTATAATGATAGTTATACTGGTAAGCACTCATTGGAGTAGTCACCCAGCTTTCCCAGACATCTGAATGGCAACATTACTTGATACATCTCTGGTTACAGAATTAGGCAGATTTTCCATTCAGGTGCCTGGGAAAGCTGGGTCGGGGCTATAATGGAACCAGTATAGTAAAGGCCGATCCGCATGGTTATTAATTGGAATATTCCTTTTAAACACATTTTAAAAAAAGAAAAAATGCCCTCTAATGACCTTGCGGATCGGGTTTTACTATACTGGTTCCATTACAGCTCCGACCCAGCTTTCCCAGACATCTGAATAAAAAATGTGACTAATTCTGTAGATGTAGAAGAAATACATCACGTAAGAAGCTCTGCCATTCAGAAGTCTGGGAAAGCTGGGTGACTACTTCAATGAGTGTTATAAGAATAGTTATACTTGTAGTCACCCAGCTTTCCTAGGAACAGATAATACTAAGAAATGGCAGGCAATCAATGTTGCAGCATCTTTTCTCTCTGTTTTGATTGTGGGGCCCTATTGCTTTCAGGACATAAGGGAACGCGCATATCTACGAATAATTCCTGGGAAAGCTGGGTGATATGGCCACCATGATAGTCACACAGGGGTTGTCACCCAGATTTCTATGATGATGCATTCCTTACTACTAAACTCCACATTCAAGAGTCAGGGAAAGTATACGAGACAATCAATATCTCCCACAGGGGGAGCCACCCAGCTTTTCCAGAGTCCTGAACAGCCAATCTGTGCAGGTAAAAGAGTGCAGTACTGTACAATTAAGCAAGTTAAAATAATGGAGTCAGGAAAGCTGGATGACAACCCCCGGTGCGAGCGGTAATGGCAGCCATGTTGATTATCACCCAGCTTTCCCAGGAACAGATACAACAGGAATGGTCGAATATAATTTTTTTTACAACTTGGCGGCAGGAGACGTCCAAAGGCCTTCAGGTCACTGGATATTTGGATATTTTTGGGGTTGTGCTCTTTGATGACCAGGGGGGGGGGGGGGGGTGTCTGGTTTTGCTGATTTGGGGATCAATGTTCGTCTTGAAGCTTTTAAAGGCAAAATATTTAAAACTGAAAACAACAGATCAGCGAGAGACGTAACGGATGAGCGAGGGACGTAACGGATGAGCGAGGGACGTAACGGATGAGCGAGGGACGTAACGGATCAGCGAGAGACGTAACGGATCAGCGAGGGACGTAACGGATGAGCGAGGGACGTAACGGATGAGCGAGGGACGTAACGGATGAGCGAGGGACGTAACGGATGAGCGAGGGACGTAACGGATGAGCGAGGGACGTAACGGATCAGCGAGGGACGTAAGGGATCAGCGAGAGACGTAAGGGATGAGCGAGAGACGTAACGGATGAGCGAGAGACGTAACGGATGAGCGAGGGACGTAACGGATCAGAGAGGGACGTAACGGATGAGCGAGGGACGTAACGGATCAGCGAGGGACGTAACGGATGAGCGAGGGACGTAACGGATGAGCGAGGGACGTAACGGATGAGCGAGGGACGTAACGGATCAGCGAGGGACGTAAGGGATCAGCGAGGGACGTAAGGGATCAGCGAGGGACGTAACGGATGAGCGAGGGACGTAACGGATGAGCGAGGGACGTAACGGATGAGCGAGGGACGTAACGGATGAGCGAGGGACGTAACGGATCAGCGAGTGACGTAACGGATGAGCGAGAGACGTAAGGGATCAGCGAGGGACGTAACGGATGAGCGAGGGACGTAACGGATGAGCGAGGGACGTAACGGATCAGCGAGAGAGACGCAACGGATCAGCGAGGGACGTAACGGATCAGCGAGGGACGTAACGGATCAGCGAGGGACGTAACGGATCAGCGAGGGACGTAACGGATCAGCGAGAGACGTAACGGATCAGCGAGGGACGTAACGGATCAGCGAGGGACGTAACGGATCAGCGAGGGACGTAACGGATGAGCGAGGGACGTAACGGATCAGCGAGAGACGTAACGGATGAGCGAGGGACATAACGGATCAGCGAGAGACGTCTTTGTTCTGACTGGGAGACGATTACGTCTCAACAGGAAATGACTGATGAAATCAAATCTTCTCCCCCCATAAAGTCCCGTCAGTGGTGGCGCCCAACTCCGGCTGATACATTGTAACTTATCTCATATCCGAAAAATGGGAGGCGGCGGCGCTATCAGCACAACCAGACCGGCACCTACAGGAGGAGGACCCCCGAAAATCAAGAAATCTCTACACTCCTAGAATCATCTTCTTCTATCCAAATAATAGGTATAGGTGATCTTGGGAAAGCTGGGTGCCCAAGTTGCATTGTGCCGCTCCTCTGTTGTTCCTCCTGGAAATGTAGGAATAAAAAGACAACTGGGTGTTGCTATAGTGCATTAGGAGTGTAGCTACACGCTGACATTGTCCAATTAGTGCTGACGGTGTGTAGGGAAAAGAGAATGATATTACCTAGTTGTCAATTTATTCCAGGAGGAATAACAGAGGGACCTCACAATGCAGAATTCTAAGAAAATATGTTACTGAATTGTTATTTAAATGGATTGCGCGCTCACGGAGCAGGAGGCTTGTGGCGGCGCTGCGATGAGTTCCAGCCGCGAATAATAAGGGGCCCTTAATCCTGCAGCAGAAGACGCATTGGAGCAGCGAGTGTTTGCACAGGGTAATAGACAGACGGCAGCCAATAGGAGCGCAGCGCCCTCCGTCTCCTTCTCCCCATTTTCATAATCTTTATTTCGAGCTCTTTGATATTTTTTTCATTCTTTTCCTGGGAATCATTTTCTCTGTGAAGATTAAGGATCAAAGGGTTGAAATGGCTGAAAGCCGAATATCACTTATTTATCCCGGGAACCCAACGCCGATCCGGACAGTGCGGGCCCCGGGCCCCCGGAGAAGAGGCAACACATTAACCAATTACTTTCCACAACAAACAGGGTGGGACTGCTGCCATACAGCCCTAATATATATATATATCTCTATAACCAGCATATACCTCCATATAACCAGCATATACCTCCATATAACCAGTATATACCTCCATATAACCAGTATATACCTCCATATAACCAGTATATACCTCCATATAACCACTATATACCTCCATATAACCAGTATACACCTCCATATAACCACTATATACCTCCATATAACCAGTATACACCTCCATATAACCAGTATATACCTCCATATAACCACTATATACCTCTATATAACCACTATATACCTCCATATAACCAGTATATACCTCCATATAACCAGTATATACCTCCATATAACCAGTATATACCTCCATATAACCACTATATACCTCCATATAACCAGTATACACCTCCATATAACCAGTATATACCTCCATATAACCACTATATACCTCTATATAACCACTATATACCTCCATATAACCAGTATATACCTCCATATAACCAGTATATACCTCCATATAACCAGTATATACCTCCATATAACCAGTATATACCTCCATTTAACAAGTATACACCTCCATATAACCACTATATACCTCCATATAACCAGTATACACCACCATATAACCAGTATACACCTCCATATAACCAGTATACACCTCCATATAACCAGTATATACATCTCCATTTAACCAGTATATACCTCCATATAACCAGTATATACCTCCATATAACCAGTATATACCTCCATATAACCAGTATATACCTCCATATAACCACTATATACCTCCATATAACCAGTACACCTCTCTATAACCAGTATACACCTCCAAATAACCAGTACACCTCTCTATAACCAGTATACACCTCCATATAACCAGTATACACCTCCATATAACCAGTACACCTCTCTATAACCAGTATACACCTCCATATAACCAGTATATACCTCCATATAACCAGTATACACCTCCATATAACTAGTATACACCTCCATATAACTAGTATATACATCTCTATATAACCAGTATACACCTCTCTATAACCAGCATATACCTCCATATAACCAGTATACACCTCCATATAACCCGTGTACACCTCCATATAACCAGTATGTACATCTCCATATAACCAGTATACACCTCTCTATAACCAGTATATACCTCCATGTAACCAGTATACACCTCCATATAACCAGTATACACCTCCAAATAACCAGTATACACCTCCATATAACCAGTATACACCTCCAAATAACCAGTATACACCTCCATATAACCAGTATACACCTCCAAATAACCAGTATACACCTCCATATAACCAGTATATACATCTCCATATAACCAGTATATACATCTCTATATAACCAGTATATACATCCATATAACCAGTATACACTTCCATATAACCAGTATATACCTCCATGTAACCAGTATACACCTCCATATAACCAGTATACACCTCCAAATAACCAGTATATACCTCCATATAACCAGTATACACCTCCATATAACCAGTATATACCTCCATGTAACCAGTATACACCTCCATATAACCAGTATACAACTCCAAATAACCAGTATACACCTCCATATAACCAGTATACACCTCCATATAACCAGTATACACCTCCATATAACCAGTACACCTCTCTATAACCAGTATACACCTCCATATAACCAGTATATACATCTCTATATAACCAGTATACACCTCTCTATAACCAGCATATACCTCCATATAACCAGTATACACCTCCATATAACCCGTGTACACCTCCATATAACCAGTATGTACATCTCCATATAACCAGTATACACCTCTCTATAACCAGTATATACCTCCATGTAACCAGTATACACCTCCATATAACCAGTATACACCTCCAAATAACCAGTATACACCTCCATATAACCAGTATACACCTCCATATAACCAGTATACACCTCCATATAACTAGTATACACCTCCATATAACTAGTATATACATCTCTATATAACCAGTATACACCTCTCTATAACCAGCATATACCTCCATATAACCAGTATACACCTCCATATAACCCGTGTACACCTCCATATAACCAGTATGTACATCTCCATATAACCAGTATACACCTCTCTATAACCAGTATATACCTCCATGTAACCAGTATACACCTCCATATAACCAGTATACACCTCCAAATAACCAGTATACACCTCCATATAACCAGTATACACCTCCAAATAACCAGTATACACCTCCATATAACCAGTATACACCTCCAAATAACCAGTATACACCTCCATATAACCAGTATATACATCTCCATATAACCAGTATATACATCTCTATATAACCAGTATATACATCCATATAACCAGTATACACCTCCATATAACCAGTATATACCTCCATGTAACCAGTATACACCTCCATATAACCAGTATACACCTCCAAATAACCAGTATATACCTCCATATAACCAGTATACACCTCCATATAACCAGTATATACCTCCATGTAACCAGTATACACCTCCATATAACCAGTATACAACTCCAAATAACCAGTATACACCTCCATATAACCAGTATACACCTCCATATAACCAGTATACACCTCCATATAACCAGTACACCTCTCTATAACCAGTATACACCTCCATATAACCAGTATATACATCTCTATATAACCAGTATACACCTCTCTATAACCAGCATATACCTCCATATAACCAGTATACACCTCCATATAACCCGTGTACACCTCCATATAACCAGTATGTACATCTCCATATAACCAGTATACACCTCTCTATAACCAGTATATACCTCCATGTAACCAGTATACACCTCCATATAACCAGTATACACCTCCAAATAACCAGTATACACCTCCATATAACCAGTATACACCTCCATATAACCAGTATACACCTCCATATAACCAGTATACACCTCCATATAACCAGTATACCTCTCTATAACCAGTATACACCTCCATATAACCAGTATATACCTCCATATAACCAGTATACACCTCCATATAACTAGTATACACCTCCATATAACTAGTATATACATCTCTATATAACCAGTATACACCTCTCTATAACCAGCATATACCTCCATATAACCAGTATACACCTCCATATAACCCGTGTACACCTCCATATAACCAGTATGTACATCTCCATATAACCAGTATACACCTCTCTATAACCAGTATATACCTCCATATAACCAGTATATACCTCCATATAACCAGTATATACCTCCATGTAACCAGTATACACCTCCATATAACCAGTATACACCTCCAAATAACCAGTATACACCTCCATATAACCAGTATACACCTCTCTATAACCAGTATACACCTCCATATAACCAGTATATACCTCCATATAACCAGTATACACCTCTCTATAACCAGTATACACCTCCATATAACTAGTATATACATCTCTATATAACCAGTATACACCTCTCTATAACCAGCATATACCTCCATATAACCCGTGTACACCTCCATATAACCAGTATGTACATCTCCATATAACCAGTATACACCTCTCTATAACCAGTATATACCTCCATGTAACCAGTATACACCTCCATATAACCAGTATACACCTCCAAATAACCAGTATACACCTCCATATAACCAGTATACACCTCCAAATAACCAGTATACACCTCCATATAACCAGTATATACATCTCCATATAACCAGTATATACATCTCTATATAACCAGTATATACATCCATATAACCAGTATACACCTCCATATAACCAGTATATACCTCCATGTAACCAGTATACACCTCCATATAACCAGTATACACCTCCAAATAACCAGTATATACCTCCATATAACCAGTATACACCTCCATATAACCAGTATATACCTCCATGTAACCAGTATACACCTCCATATAACCAGTATACACCTCCAAATAACCAGTATACACCTCCATATAACCAGTATACACCTCCATATAACCAGTATACACCTCCATATAACCAGTACACCTCCATATAACCAGTATATACCTCCATATAACCAGTATACACCTCCATATAACCAGTATATACCTCCATGTAACCAGTATACACCTCCAAATAACCAGTATACACCTCCATATAACCAGTATACACCTCCATATAACCAGTATACACCTCCATATAACCAGTACACCTCTCTATAACCAGTATACACCTCCATATAACCAGTATATACCTCCATATAACCAGTATACACCTCCATATAACTAGTATACACCTCCATATAACTAGTATATACATCTCTATATAACCAGTATACACCTCTCTATAACCAGCATATACCTCCATATAACCCGTGTACACCTCCATATAACCAGTATGTACATCCCCATATAACCAGTATACACCTCTCTATAACCAGTATATACCTCCATGTAACCAGTATACACCTCCATATAACCAGTATACACCTCCAAATAACCAGTATACACCTCCAAATAACCAGTATACACCTCCATATAACCAGTATACACCTCCATATAACCAGTATACACCTCCATATAACCAGTATACATCTCTCTATAACCAGTATACACTTCCATATAACCAGTATACACCTCTCTATAACCAGTATATACCTCCATATAACTAGTATACACCTCCATATAACCAGTATATACCTCCATATAACCAGCATATACCTCCATATAACCAGTATATACCTCCATATAACCAGTATATACATCTCCATATAACCAGTATATACATCTCCATATAACCAGTATATACATCTCTATATAACCAGTATATACATCCATATAACCAGTATACACCTCCATATAACCAGTATATACCTCCATATAACCAGTATACACCTCCAAATAACCAGTATACACCTCCAAATAACCAGTATATACCTCCATATAACCAGTATACACCTCCATATAACCAGTATATACCTCCATGTAACCAGTATATACCTCCATATAACCAGTATACACCTCCAAATAACCAGTATATACCTCCATATAACCAGTATACACCTCCATATAACCAGTATACACCTCCATATAACCAGTATACACCTCCATATAACCAGTATACACCTCCAAATAACCAGTACACCTCTCTATAACCAGTATACACCTCCAAATAACCAGTACACCTCTCTATAACCAGTATACACCTCCATATAACCAGTATACACCTCCATATAACCAGTACACCTCTCTATAACCAGTATACACCTCCATATAACCAGTATATACCTCCATATAACCAGTATACACCTCCATATAACTAGTATACACCTCCATATAACTAGTATATACATCTCTATATAACCAGTATACACCTCTCTATAACCAGCATATACCTCCATATAACCAGTATACACCTCCATATAACCCGTGTACACCTCCATATAACCAGTATGTACATCTCCATATAACCAGTATACACCTCTCTATAACCAGTATATACCTCCATGTAACCAGTATACACCTCCATATAACCAGTATACACCTCCAAATAACCAGTATACACCTCCATATAACCAGTATACACCTCCAAATAACCAGTATACACCTCCATATAACCAGTATATACATCTCCATATAACCAGTATATACATCTCTATATAACCAGTATATACATCCATATAACCAGTATACACCTCCATATAACCAGTATATACCTCCATGTAACCAGTATACACCTCCATATAACCAGTATACACCTCCAAATAACCAGTATATACCTCCATATAACCAGTATACACCTCCATATAACCAGTATATACCTCCATGTAACCAGTATACACCTCCATATAACCAGTATACAACTCCAAATAACCAGTATACACCTCCATATAACCAGTATACACCTCCATATAACCAGTACACCTCTCTATAACCAGTATACACCTCCATATAACCAGTATATACATCTCTATATAACCAGTATACACCTCTCTATAACCAGGATATACCTCCATATAACCAGTATATACCTCCATATAACCCGTGTACACCTCCATATAACCAGTATACACCTCCATATAACCAGTATATACCTCCATATAACCCGTGTACACCTCCATATAACCAGTATGTACATCTCCATATAACCAGTATACACCTCTCTATAACCAGTATATACCTCCATGTAACCAGTATACACCTCCATATAACCAGTATACACCTCCAAATAACCAGTATACACCTCCATATAACCAGTATACACCTCCATATAACCAGTATACACCTCCATATAACCATTATACACCTCCATATAACCAGTATACCTCTCTATAACCAGTATACACCTCCATATAACCAGTATATACCTCCATATAACCAGTATACACCTCCATATAACTAGTATACACCTCCATATAACTAGTATATACATCTCTATATAACCAGTATACACCTCTCTATAACCAGCATATACCTCCATATAACCAGTATACACCTCCATATAACCCGTGTACACCTCCATATAACCAGTATGTACATCTCCATATAACCAGTATACACCTCTCTATAACCAGTATATACCTCCATATAACCAGTATATACCTCCATATAACCAGTATATACCTCCATGTAACCAGTATACACCTCCATATAACCAGTATACACCTCCAAATAACCAGTATACACCTCCATATAACCAGTATACACCTCTCTATAACCAGTATACACCTCCATATAACCAGTATATACCTCCATATAACCAGTATACACCTCTCTATAACCAGTATACACCTCCATATAACCAGTATACACCTCCATATAACCAGCATACACCTCCATATAACCAGTATACACCTCCATATAACCAGTATACACCTCTCTATAACCAGTATACACCTCCATATAACCAGTATACACCTCCATATAACCAGTATACACCTCCATATAACCAGCATACACCTCCATATAACCAGTATACACCTCTCTATAACCAGTATACACCTCCATATAACTAGTATACACCTCCATATAACTAGTATACACCTCCATATAACCAGTATATACCTCCATATAACCAGTATACACCTCTATATAACCAGTATACCTCTCTATAACCAGTATATACCTCCATATAACTAGTATACACCTCCATATAACTAGTATACACCTCCATATAACCAGTATACACCTCCATATAACCAGTATATACCTTCATATAACCAGTATACACCTCCATATAACCAGTACACCTCTCTATAACCAGTATACACCTCCATATAACCAGTATATACCTCCGTATAACCAGTATACACCTCCATATAACCAGTATACACCTCTATATAACCAGTATACCTCTCTATAACCAGTATATACCTCCATATAACTAGTATACACCTCCATATAACCAGTATACACCTCCATATAACCAGTATATACCTCCATATAACCAGTATACACCTCCATATAACCAGTATACACCTCCATATAACCAGTATATACCTCTATATAACCAGTATACACCTCTCTATAACCAGTGTACATCTCAATATATCCAGTATATAGCTCCATATAACCAGTATACACCTCCATATAACCAGTATACACCTCCATGTAACCAGTATACACCTCCATATAACCAGTATACACCTCCATATAACCCGTGTACACCTCCATATAACCAGTATACACCTCCATATAACCAGTATACACCTCCATATAACCAGTATACACCTCTATATAACCAGTATACACCTCCATATAACCAGTATACACCTCCATATAACCAGTATACACCTCTATATAACCAGTATACACCTCCATATAACCAGTATACACCTCCATATAACCAGTATACACCTCTATATAACCAGTATATACAGGGGCGTGACTAGGAAAGACTGGGCCCCATAGCAAACTTTTGACTGGGGCCCCCCCTCCCCTGGGTGTCACACAACCCCCCCCCTTGTAGATAGTGCCTTTTTTACAGCCCCCCCTGTAGATAACGCCATACATCCCCCCTGTAGATAGCGCCATACAGCCCCCTGTAGATAACGCCATACAGTCCCCCCTGTAGATAACGCCATACAGCCCCCTGTAGATAACGCCATACAGCCCCCCTGTAGATAACGCCATACATCCCCCTGTAGATAACGCCATACAGCCCCCTGTAGATAACGCCATACAGCCCCCTGTAGATAACGCCATACAGCCCCCTCTGTAGATAACGCCATGCAGCCCCCTCTGTAGATAACGCCATACAGCCCCCTTTGTAGATATCTACAGGGGGGGCTGTATGGCACTATCTACAGGGGGGGCTGCATGGCGCTATCTACAGGGGGGCTGTATGGCGTTATCTACAGGGGGGCTGTATGGCGTTATCTACAGGGGGGCTGTATGGCGTTATCTACAGGGGGTGTCTGTATGGCGTTATCTACAGGGGGGGTCTGTATGGCGTTATCTACAGGGGGGGTCTGTATGGCGTTATCTACAGGGGGGTCTGTATGGCGTTATCTACAGGGGGTCTGTATGGCGTTCCCTACGGGGGGGGCGTTGTATGGCGTTCCCTACAGGGGGGGCTGTATGGCGTTATCTACAGGGGGGCTGTATGGCGTTATCTACAGGGGGTGTCTGTATGGCGTTATCTACAGGGGGGGTCTGTATGGCGTTATCTACAGGGGGGGTCTGTATGGCGTTATCTACAGGGGGGTCTGTATGGCGTTATCTACAGGGGGTCTGTATGGCGTTCCCTACGGGGGGGGGGCGTTGTAT
Organism: Rhinoderma darwinii; assembly: GCF_050947455.1. NCBI lineage: Eukaryota > Metazoa > Chordata > Amphibia > Anura > Rhinodermatidae > Rhinoderma > Rhinoderma darwinii. Next base: position 5,679,502 of record NC_134699.1, on the reverse strand, counting down.
GGCGTTCCCTACAGGGGGGGCTGTATGGCGTTCCCTACAGGGGGGGCTGTATGGCGTTCTCTACAGGGGGGTCTGTATGGCGTTCTCTACAGGGAGGGCTGTATGGCGCTATCTACAGGGGGTCTGTATGGCGTTCCCTACAGGGGGGGGCGCTGTATGGCGTTCCCTACAGGGGGGGCTGTATGGCGTTCCCTACAGGTGGGCTGTATGGCGTTCTCTACAGGGGGGCTGTATGGCGTTCCCTACAGGGGGGGCTGTATGGCGTTCCCTACAGGGGGGGGCTGTATGGCGTTCCCTACAGGGGGGCTGTATGCCATACAGCGCCCCCCCCCTGTGGGGAACGCCATACAGCTCCCCCCCCCTGTAGGGAACGCCATACAGCGCCCCCCCCTGTAGGGAACGCCATACAGCGCCCCCCCCTGTAGGGAATGCCATACAGCGCCCCCCCCTGTAGGGAATGCCATACAGCGCCCCCTGTAGTAACCTCTGACTTCCGGCGTCTGCGCAGCTCACTAAAAATGAAAGGAGCGCTGGTCACGCATGCGCACAAGCGGGACCGGCGCTCCATTCATTTCTCCGGAGCTGCCGACACAGACCCCGGAAGTCCGAGGTTTGTGATGGAGAACGTCAGGGGACTTTCAGTCCCCCGTTCTCCTTATCGCTGCCAGCGATCACACATGTATCCCCTGTCCTGTGGATATCCTGTGGAGAGGGGATACATGTCTTTTGTTTAACGGCAGAGCAGGGAGATACCTCCCTGCTCTGCCGTAGTGTTCAGTGGCGTCCCGCTGTAGCAGCCATAGCGGCTGCTAGCGGAGCATCCGGCCATGGTGGGGCCAGTGCCGGCGGGCGACACGGGCCCCCCCATGCCGCGGGCCCCGTAGCAGCCGCTACTGCTGCTACGGCGGCAGTTACGCCACTGAGTATATACCTCCATATAACCAGTATACTTAAAGTATTAAAGCTTACAGTAGCGCTGTCCCCGTGGAGTCCTGAGATGATGGTTCCCTGCTTCAGAATTAGTGACTACTCCTTGAGCGGAATCCCCGTTACCGATGATCTGGCCAGAGTCGGCAACGGAGATTCCACTCAAGGAGTAGCCACTGACGTCACTGTCCATATATGGACAGTGACATCAGGGCTTCCCTCTAGAAGTGGAATCCCCTGCCTATGCTCTGGCTGGGGATTTCGCTCCTAGAGGGAGTCCCAATGGCGCTATCTACAGGGATGGGTTGGCGCTATCTTCATGGGGATGTGGCACTATCTACAGGGAAGAATGTGGAGCTATCTACAGGGGCATGGTCTCAATATACAAGGGCACTTGCACTAGGGGCAGCTAAGAGGGCATTATACTGTATGGGGCAGCTATGGGGGCATTATGCTGCATGGGGGAGAATGTTTGGCCATTATACCGCATGGGGACATCTGTATGGGCATTATACTGCATGGGAGAATACATGTGGGCATTATACTGTATGGGGGCATCTGTGCTGGCTTTATACTGTATGGTGGCAGCTATGGAGGCATTATACTGTATGGTGGCAGCTAGAAAGTATTATACAGTGTGGGAGGCACTATGGGAGCTTGATACATAGTGGGCTGAATCGGGTGTGTATGGGTGGGGATTGGGTGGGATTAGAGGCGTGGCTTAAAATTAAAAAAATTGTCACGCCGCATCGATTGTCCCTCTTTGTGATACTTGAAAGTTGGGAGGTCTCAGAAGCTAATTAAGCTCAATTAATGTGTTAATCCCGCTACCTGAGGACGGCGGCGCAGCGACAAATTCTGATGTTTTGACATCTGTTTAATAGTGTTAATTGGAAGCTCCACGCGGCGGTCAGGTTCACTGCCGGATTATCAGCCGCCATGATAGTGTCAGTTTAGCGCCTTCCTTCCTGTTTACATTTATTGCGGAAATGTATCGCCACAATGACATTTTGTATCACATGAGAGAATTAACCCTCTGAATCCCAGAAACGGTAAATAAATAGATCAAAATTAAAACAAAAAGGATGAAAAAAAATTACAAATATAAAAAATGTTCACACGGCCTATTATCAGCAGTTTTTTGGGGCGTAAACGCCACGAAAAATGGATAAAAATACGCAGGCTGAACACCTTCAAACATCTGCTCATTCATTTCAATAGGAAAAACGGCAGTTCGTTCAGACGGGACGTTTTTTTACGCGGCCGTCTAAAAAAAAAGTCCCGTAAAAAAACGCCTCGTAAAAAGAACTGCATGTCACTTCTTGAGCCGTTTTTTTTTTGAGCCGTTCATCATTGGGCCGATAGAAAAACAGCTCCAAAAACGGCAGTAAAAACTCAGCAAAAACGCTTGATGCATTAAAAAACGGCTGAAAATCAGAGGCGGTTCTCCCTTGAAAACATCTCCGTATTTTACGGCCGTTTTTTGTTTGCCGTGTGAACACAGCCTTAGCCTACACACTGTGTACCGTTCCGTCTCTCGGCCCCTGACACTCTCACAGCCTGGTTTACGGGACAGTCTAAAATGGGACTGTTGGGGGGGGGGGGGTGAATGAAGTCGGACTCTCGGAGTCCTCAACTTACAAGTCTGTGTCATTACGTGAGTTTAGAGGGGTAAGTGCTGGTCTCATCTAGGACAGAGGGGCCGTTTGGGCCGCCAAGGGCTTCAAGTCCTGTGTGTGAGCGCAACCTCTGCACCCCCTATAGTTACCTATATCATCCTTCCTTCACGTAGCTGTCAGTCAATGTGAGTGCCCTCCCATTGTCACGCCCCTTCTGCTTCCTATTGGACCCAGTCAAGTATAGAGAGACGAGCCCAACCAGTGCAGTAATTGCCACACCCCCTACACCAAAGAGTGCTGGGAATTGTAGTTCTATGATGAGATCATTGACAGGGAAGGTCCTAGAAGGGCAGTACCTAGATATAAGATATTCTAGACTGGGAGCTCTACTGGGACCAGCGCAGGTTCCACTAGACACAGATCAGACCTAACATTTTCCTCTAAATAAACAGAACACTTTCATTACATACTCTTGTGTTATATCGGTTTTTGGGAAGGGGTAACAATCAATATGGCAGTCATTACCACTTTCTTAACCCAGCTTTTCCAGGCTCCTGAACCACACATCTGCCTAGTTATGGGTTGATACATCCCCGTTTTAACCATTCAGACATCTAGGAAAGCTGTGTGACAACTCCAGTGGGAATTATAATTGAGGCAACACATTGGTAGTCACCCAGCTTTCCAAGAAACCCATTCGACTAAGAAAATGGCTGGATAGACGACTACATTCAAAATGACTTTGTTAATAATTCAGGCCGCAGCTGGATGATGAAGATACAAGTTCTAAGATAAAATAACCTGAAGATGGTTCTTCCCCTCCTCCGCTCCTCTCAAATATTATGACCTATAGAGCGATGTTTAATTCATGGCTCTCGGCAGGAGGTGTGATTGAACGCTTCGCAATGAAAGTTAAAAACGCTCAGAAAACCGGTCAGCGTGAGGACTCCAAACAATCAGAAAAAGTGGAAAAATGCCGCGTAAAATCGTCTCCATCTTCCATTTAGAATCTGGGTTTGATCTGTGTTTCCCCCTCCAGGGCAGAGGAGTCGTGATGAGCGCATTTCATATCAAGACGATGATAATCGGTGGATGCCGCATTGCTGCCGTCAGACATTACAGGATTTCTGGTTTCTCATTGGCTTAAATTGTCCTTTATCCATCTATACTAACTAGTCCCGAAACGCGCTGCCTTAATATAATACACATCACCCATCCATACTAACTAGTCCCGAAACGCGCTGCCTTAATATAATACACATCACCCATCCATACTAACTAGTCCCGAAACGCGCTGCCTTAATATAATACACATCACCCATCCATACTAACTTGTCCCGAAACGCGCTGCCTTAATATAATACACATCACCCATCTATACTAACTAGTCCCGAAACGCGCTGCCTTAATATAATACACATCACCCATCTATACTAACTAGTCCCGAAACGCGCTGCCTTAATATAATACACATCACCCATCTATACTAACTAGTCCCAAAACGCGCTGCCTTAATATAATACACATCACCCATCTATACTAACTAGTCCCGAAACGCGCTGCCTTAATATAATACACATCACCCATCTATACTAACTAGTCCCGAAACGCGCTGCCTTAATATAATACACATCACCCATCTATACTAACTAGTCCCGAAACGCGCTGCCTTAATATAATACACATCACCCATCTATACTAACTTGTCCAGAAACGCGCTGCCTTAATATAATACACATCACCCATCTATACTAACTTGTCCAGAAACGCGCTGCCTTAATATAATACACATCACCCATCTATACTAACTAGTCCCGAAACGTGCTGCCTTAATATAATACACATCACCCATCTATACTAACTAGTCCCTTAACGCGCTGCCTTAATATAATACACATCACCCATCTATACTAACTAGTCCCGAAACGCGCTGCCTTAATATAATACACATCACCCATCTATACTAACTAGTCCCGAAACGCGCTGCCTTAATATAATACACATCACCCATCTATACTAACTATTGCCGAAACGCGCTGCCTTAATATAATACACATCACCCATCTATACTAACTAGTCCCGAAACGCGCTGCCTTAATATAATACACATCACCCATCTATACTAACTAGTCTCGAAACGCGGTGCCTTAATATAATACACATCACCCATCTATACTAACTAGTCCCGAAACGCGCTGCCTTAATATAATACACATCACCCGTCTATACTAACTAGTCCCGAAACGCGCTGCCTTAATATAATACACATCACCCGTCTATACTAACTAGTCCCGAAACGCGCTGCCTTAATATAATACACATCACCCGTCTATACTAACTATTCCCGAAACGCGCTGCCTTAATATAATACACATCACCCGTCTATACTAACTAGTCCTGAAACGCGCTGCCTTAATATAAAACACATCACCCGTCTATACTAACTAGTCCCGAAACGCGCTGCCTTAATATAATACACATCACCCATCTATACTAACTAGTCCCGAAACGCGCTGCCTTAATATAATACACATCACCCGTCTATACTAACTAGTCCAGAAACGCGCTGCCTTAATATAATACACATCACCCATCTATACTAACTAGTCCAGAAACGCGCTGCCTTAATATAATACACATCACCCATCTATACTAACTAGTCCCGAAACGCGCTGCCTTAATATAATACACATCACCCATCTATACTAACTAGTCCCGAAACGCGCTGCCTTAATATAATACACATCACCCATCTATACTAACTAGTCCCGAAACGCGCTGCCTTAATATAATACACATCACCCATCTATACTAACTAGTCCCGAAACGCGCTGCCTTAATATAATACACATCACCCATCTATACTAACTAGTCCCGAAACGCGCTGCCCTAATATAATACACATCACCCATCTATACTAACTAGTCCCGAAACGCGCTGCCTTAATATAATACATATCACCCATCTATGCTAACTAGTCCCGAAGCGCGCTGCCTTAATAGAATATATATCACCCATCTATGCTAACTGGTCCCGAAACGCGCTGCCTTAATATAATATATATCACCCATCTATACAAACTAGTTCCGAAACTCGTCCTTTATCAAATATATATCACTTGTCTATATTAACTAGTCCTGAAACTCGGCCTTTATCCAATATATCACCCATCTATACTAACTAGTCCCGAAACTCATATATATTGGATAAAGGACGAGTTTCGGTACTAGTTAGTATAGATGGGTGATATATATTCTATTAAGGCAGCGCGTTTCAGGACTAGTTAGTATAGATGGGTGATATACATTACATTAAGGCAGCGCGTTTCAGGACTAGTTATTATAGATGGGTGATATATATTATGTTAAGGCAGCACGTTTCAGGACTAGTTAGTATAGATGGGTGATATATATTATATTAAGGCAGCAGGTTTCGGGACTAGTTAGTATAGATGGGTGATATATATTCTATTAAGGCAGCAGGTTTCAGGACTAGTTAGTATAGATGGGCGATATATATATTGGATAAAGGACATCACCCATCTATACTAACTAGTCCCAAATGCGCTGCCTTAATATTATATTTATCAGTTATCTATACTAACTAGTCCCGAAACACGCTGACTTTTATAAAAAATATATCATCCATTTATATTTAACTATATTTAAATATTAACTATATTTAAACGCATTGTCCTTTATACAATATATCATACAGCTATACTAGAGTCAAAACGCGTTACTTTATACAATACATAGCTATACTAAGTAGTTCCAAAACGCGTTGTCCTTTATATAATATGTATCATCCATTTATACTAACTAGTCCCTTAACGCACTGCCCTTTAGAAAATATATATCATCCATCTAAATTTAATAAATCCTGAAACACGTTATTTTTTATACAATACATATCACTTATCTATACTAGGCAGTTCCGAAACGCGTTGTCCTTTATACAATATATAATCTAGCTATACTAACTAGTGTCGAAACGCGTTACGCTTTATACAATACATATCACTTATCTATACTAAGTAGTTCCGAAACGCGTTGTCCTTTATACAATATATGTCATCCGGCTATACTAACTAGTGTCGTAACACGTTACTCTTTATACAATACATATCACTTATCTATACTAAGTAGTTCGAAAACGCGTCGTCCTTTATACAATATACTTCACCCATCTATACTGATCATTCCGAAAACGCAGTTAATAAATATAGTAAATACTGCTGAGGATCCAAAAATTCAGCTAAGCTTGCAGACCTTAGTAACTTTTTAAACTTCCCTGTGTTCAAATAGCCACATGACCCTCAGCTAGTTCCTCCTGCAAAAAAATATAGTGTGGAGCCTTGTGCACAGGGGCTGACTGAGCGTGATCTAGGTTCATGAACTTTATGGGCTCTTTACCCACCACTATTATGGTACACTTGGGTTGGGGTGATAAAAGTCAATTTGAGGAGAACCTATTGCTTCCTCGTCATGGGCTCAATGCCAAACTGGTCAGTCCACCCCTGCTTGCAATGCTTCACAATGCCCATAGTGAAGGGTGGTGCCAATCGTAATTGGCCAGCGTAGTGGTCCTGCGTCGTGTATCTTTTAATTAATGCCGCGTCCTCATTGTGATCCGATACCTAAAAAGCTGATAAACTGGGATAGTCCATATCCTGGGGTTCGTCATGTCATGTCGTACTATAAGTCACAGCATTTTCAATCCTCCATGAAACTCCATCCCAATTCTGACCGGGAACGCCTTAAAAACAAGGGGAAACGCCCATTCTTCCAGACAAATTTGCATAAACCACGCCATTTTTCGGTTCAGATACGTGGGATTGTCTCGCCAGAATCGGAACGGTTGGCAAGTATACCTGCTACATGCACCAGGTAATGTAACAAAGCTAGGATGGTGCAGGGTCTTACTGCTTGGGGGTCTGTTCTTCACCCCCCAAAGTCTAGTGATTATAGGGGTCATGGCCCTTCAAAAGGCAATACTCCCTTGCCGGGGTCCCAGGTGCCAGTCCTTGATGGCATTAGTTGATTCCCAAACTCTCATGCCGGACTATTGGCAGACTTCCTTCTAATCCAGAGTTGAAATGATAATTGTTGGATATAGTACCAAAGGGCATTTACCCCCAAATTTTGCCATTTTGGAGTCTCGGAAAGCGGAAAACAACCTTGACAACCAATATTGCCACCATTACAGCTCCCACGGGGATTGTCGCCCAACAGACTGTTGACCAATGACCAGCAGTTTTGTGATAACAGATCTTACATTTAAATTCGCCATTCAGGACACTAGAAAAGCTGGGTGGTGATCACAGTGGGAGTCGCCCAGCTTTCCGTGAATCTTGTGATATTGTAGTGGGAGAGATATTTCTGCAGTACTAGGTAGATATGCGACAACCGATATGGCTGACAGTAAAGGGGTAGTCACCCAGCTTTCCCAAACTCGTGACCGGTACATCTGTCTAGATAAGCGCTGATACATCCCCTGCACCTATATTACAACATAAGTAGGCTGACGTTCTGCGTTATAGAAAAGATGGGTGACGACACATTGGTTGTTGCCATTGGTCACCCAGCTTTTCCAGAGACAGATACAACTTTTGGAATGTTTTAACTGCATCCTGAGCTCTGCGGTTTATCACGATACTGAAGTGAAGGCGAGCACCGCGGTCGCCATTTAATTGTCCGCTCCGGTGATTTATGGCTTGTAGCGGTCTCGTGACTTTGTGTCAGCACTCGGCACATTCATACAATAGAGTAATAAACCAGAACATCACATTATCAAATCATACGTTATCATTTATTCTAGCGCAACTGCGGCGACGAGGAGACGCTCTCAATCACAAGGATTATCAGATTCCTCTCTGGCCTGGTAATTATGGGTAGTGAGGGGCAGTACGAGCCGCCAGAACCTGCCAATAACGGGGCGGGGGGTCTGAGGTTCTGGGACATCACAAGTTTTATCACCCGAGTGTTGCGTAGATCTAATAACCATGATCATCCTAAGGCTGCGTATACACGTCCCGGTCAATTTGCGGTTTTGGAAAATCGTAGCAAAAAACCACAAATTGCCCACCACATGTGAACAAAGACCAAGCATTTGTCTCACTGCTGCCATCTAGTGGCAGGTCAAAGTAAGACGCTAAGAGGCAACTAATATTTTGTGATGTTATTAGATTTGTATGTGTGATACTGTCTGCTGAGCTGTGTATCTAACCCCATCATGTGTGACACTGTCTGCTGAGCCGCTGTATCTAATCCTATCATGTGTGATACTGTCTGCTGAGCTGTGTATCTAATCTTGTCTTGTGTGATACTGTCGGCTGAGCTGTGTATCTAATCCTATCATGTGTGATACTGTCTGCTGAGCGGTGTATCTAATCCTATCATGTGTCATACTGTCTGCTGAACTGCTGTAGCTAATCCTATCATGTGTGATACTGTCTGCTGAGCTGTGTATCTAACCCCATCATGTGTGACACTGTCTGCTGAGCCGCTGTATCTAATCCTATCATGTGTGATACTCTCTGCTGAGCTGTGTATCTAATCCTGTCTTGTGTGATACTGTCGGCTGAGCTGTGTATCTAACCCTATCATGTGTGATACTGTCTGCTGAGCCCTGTATCTAATCCTATCATGTGTGATACTGTCTGCTGAGCTGTGTATCTAATCCTATCATGTGTGATACTGTCTGCTGAGCTCTGTATCTAATCCTATCATGTGTGATACTGTCTGCTGAGCCATGTATCTAATCCTATCATGTGTGATACTGGCTGCTGAGCTGTGTATCTTATCCTATCATGTGTGATACTGTCTGCTGAGCTGTGTATCTAATCCTATCATGCGTGATACTGTCTGCTGAGCTGTGTATCTAACCCTATCCTGTGTGATACTGTCTGCTGAGCCAGTGTATCTAATCCTATCATGTGTGATACGGTTTGCTGAGCGGTGTATCTAATCCTGTCTTGTGTGATACAGTCTGCTGAGCTATGTATCTAATCCTATCATGTGTCATACTGTCTGCTGAGCTGTGTATCTAACCCTATCCTGTGTGATACTGTCTGCTGAGCCAGTGTATCTAATCCTATCATGTGTGATACTGGCTGCTGAGCTGTGTATCTAATCCTATCATGTGTGATACTGTCTGCTGAGCTGTGTATCTAATCCTATCATGTGTGATACTGTCTGCTGAGCTGTGTATCTAATCCTATCATGTGTGATACTGTCTGCTGAGCTGTGTATCTAATCCTATCATGTGTGATACTGTCTGCTGAGCTGTGTATCTAATCCTATCATGTGTGATACAGTGCGCCCCCAACACAACCAATGTTCCCTTTTTCCATACAGCAGGGAGTTGACTTCACGGCTCTCCCCCCGTCAGTTCATCACATAGGACGTGTCCGCAGGTTCTTGCTGTGTAGATAATGTCACTGTCTTATCTTCATTAGGATCTTGTCACCAAACTTTCCCAGACTCCTGAACTGCAAATCTGCCTCCTGCAGTAATATAAATCATGTAGAACGGGGCGGACTGATCATTCACGAGTCTGATACGGCGGACCTACAATGGCCGTCACCCAGCTTTCCCAGAAACTGATCAATAGAATATTTAAGAGCTTGCAGTCAGTGGGCGGCTCAGGGATCTCTGTGTACGAAGGCATTTTTGTGGCTTTTAGGCCTCATGCGACCGTATTTTTTCCCTCCGGTAAATACGGGTCCGTTGTCACATCAAAAAAGGGGGCTGGAAATGATGTCACATGACCGCTCAGGCGCCATTTTGTCTGCTTCTCTTCATTCAAAAATTGAAATCCCCTGACGTCGCCCAGTAACGGTCCCGTAATTACGGCCTGAAATAGGACATGTTCTAGATTTTTCAACGGCCCGGTACGCAAACGGGAAGGTACCCGTGGCCAATAGAAGTCTATGGGCGCGTAATTACGGGCGTTTTTACGGTCGCGTTCATGGGGCCTCAGGCCTCGTTCACACAGCGTGTATTTAACGTGTTTTTGCTGCATTTCACGCGCTGGAAAATGCATCAAAGACGCGGCATACAATGCAGGTTTTTTTTACGCTCGGGTTTAAAAAATGCGTAGTGTAAAAAAAGAAGCGTCAGGTCAATTCTTGGCGCGTAAAACGCGCCTAAATTCCCATAGTCAATGAGAGTCCTAATTACGTGGCCAAAAAACGCGTCGCAAATGCGGAAAAAACAGCCATACTTAAAAAAGCGCTTTGCAAAAACGCTACAGTTTTTGACGCGTTTACACGTCGGGTTTTCGAGTGCCGTGTGTACGAGGCCTTAGGAGGCGCCGTTCGTTGCCCGTTTTCTCGGCTGCCGCTCCGGTTTCCTCCCCTCGTAATAGAATTTATTTTGAGTCGTTAATGATTCTTGTTATTTCTCGGTAAGAACTTTTGCTTTGTTAATGTGATGAGCGGCGGCTGCGCGGCTGAACGTGGTCTGGAGCCGGCGTCTATTTGTTTGCTGTGCGGCGCAGCGTGCACAGGCCGCGATCAGACGCCGCTGCCGGTAATTGGACAAATGCTTTGTATAAATGACTCTGAGCTACTGCCGGCATCTCCATCCACCGCCCTCCAATTACACATCCCCCGAGCGCGGCTCCAGGCAGCGAGGTGGAGGTCCCGCCGTTAATTGTCATTACCGCAGTCGCCTCACGCTCCTTCTCTGCAGGCGTGTGAAGACGGAAACTTTGGTTGTCATGGAGATGGTGCGCGGCGTAAGGACAAAGTCCCCAAACTGTCCCCGAACTTCACAAACTTTGTTTTTAATAATTTCGTTTATTTGTATTGAAAAGATCAAAATTCTGAAATATTTCAAGGTGAAATATGAATTGTGGGTCCCCGCAAAGAGAAGTGGGGTCCCTCTGCTGGTAAGTACCCCTCCCCCATATCGGTAGTCCCTCAGTATCACTTAATGTTTTTATTAATTTTTGCCACTAATGGGGGGGCTCACCTGTGACTAGGTCACTAATGGGGGGGCTCACCTGTGACTAGGTCACTAATGGGGGGGCTCACCTGTGACTAGGCCACTAATGGGGGGAGCTCACCTGTGACTAGGTCACTAATGGGGGGGCTCACCTGTGACTAGGCCACTAATGGGGGGGCTCACCTGTGACTAGGCCACTAATGGGGGGGCTCACCTGTGACTAGGTCACTAATGGGGGGAGCTCACTTGTGACTAGGCCACTAATGGGGGGAGCTCACCTGTGACTAGGTCACTAATGGGGGGGCTCACCTGTGACTAGGTCACTAATGGGGGGGCTCACCTGTGACTAGGCCACTAATGGGGGGGCTCACCTGTGACTAGGCCACTAATGGGGGGAGCTCACCTGTGACTAGGTCACTAATGGGGGGGCTCACCTGTGACTAGGCCACTAATGGGGGAGCTCACCTGTGACTAGGTCACTAATGGGGGAGCTCACCTGTGACTAGGCCACTAATGGGGGGAGCTCACCTGTGACTAGGTCACTAATGGGGGGAGCTCACCTGTGGCTAGGCCACTAATGGGGGGGCTCACCTGTGACTAGGTCACTAATGGGGGGAGCTCACCTGTGACTAGGCCACTAATGGGGGGAGCTCACCTGTGACTAGGTCACTAATGGGGGGGCTCACCTGTGACTAGGTCACTAATGGGGGGGCTCACCTGTGACTAGGCCACTAATGGGGGGAGCTCACCTGTGACTAGGCCACTAATGGGGGGAGCTCACCTGTGACTAGGTCACTAAAGGGGGGGCTCACCTGTGACTAGGCCACTAATGGGGTAGCTCACCTGTGACTAGGTCACTAATGGGGGGAGCTCACCTGTGACTAGGCCACTAATGGGGGGAGCTCACCTGTGACTAGGTCACTAATGGGGGGAGCTCACCTGTGACTAGGTCACTAATGGGGGGCTCACCTGTGACTAGGCCACTAATGGAGGGGGCTCACCTGTGACTAGGTCACTAATGGGGGGGCTCACCTGTGACTAGGCCACTAATGGGGGGCCCACCTGTGACTAGGCCACTAATGGGGGGCCCACCTGTGACTAGGCCACTAATGGAGGGGGCTCACCTGTGACTAGGTCACTAATGGGGGGGGCTCACCTGTGACTAGGTCACTAATGGGGGGGGCTCACCTGTGACTAGGTCACTAATGGGGGGGGCTCACCTGTGACTAGGTCACTAATGGGGGGGGCTCACCTGTGACTAGGTCACTAATGGGGGGGCTCACCTGTGACTAGGCCACTAATGGGTGGCTCCCCTGTGACTAGGCCACTAATGGGGGGCTCACCTGTGACTAGCTCACTAATGGGGGGCTCACCTGTGACTAGATCACTAATGGGGGGGTTCACCTGTGACTAGGCCACTAATGGGGGGGCTCACCTGTGACTAGGTCACTAATGGGGGGAGCTCACCTGTGACTAGGCCACTAATGGGGGGGCCCACCTGTGACTAGGCCACTAATGGGGGCCCACCTGTGACTAGGCCACTAATGGAGGGGGCTCACCTGTGACTAGGTCACTAATGGGGGGGGGGGCTCACCTGTGACTAGGTCACTAATGGGGGGGGCTCACCTGTGACTAGGTCACTAATGGGGGGGCTCACCTGTGACTAGGCCACTAATGGGTGGCTCACCTGTGACTAGGCCACTAATGGGGGGCTCACCTGTGACTAGGTCACTAATGGGGGGCTCACCTGTGACTAGATCACTAATGGGGGGCTCACCTGTGACTAGGTCACTAATGGGGGGGCTCACCTGTGACTAGGCCACTAATGGGGGGGGCTCACCTGTGACTAGGCCACTAATGGGGGGAGCTCACCTGTGACTAGGTCACTAATGGGGGGGCTCACCTGTGACTAGGCCACTAATGGGGGAGCTCACCTGTGACTAGGTCACTAATGGGGGGAGCTCACCTGTGACTAGGCCACTAATGAGGGGAGCTCACCTGTGACTAGGTCACTAATGGGGGGAGCTCACCTGTGACTAGGTCACTAATGGGGGGGCTCACCTGTGACTAGGCCACTAATGGAGGGGGCTCACCTGTGACTAGGTCACTAATGGGGGGGCTCACCTGTGACTAGGCCACTAATGGGGGGGCCCACCTGTGACTAGGCCACTAATGGGGGGCCCACCTGTGACTAGGCCACTAATGGAGGGGGCTCACCTGTGACTAGGTCACTAATGGGGGGGGCTAACCTGTGACTAGGTCACTAATGGGGGGGCTCACCTGTGACTAGGTCACTAATGGGGGGGCTCACCTGTGACTAGGTCACTAATGGGGGGGCTCACCTGTGACTAGGCCACTAATGGGTGGCTCCCCTGTGACTAGGCCACTAATGGGGGGGCTCACCTGTGACTAGGTCACTAATGGGGGGCTCACCTGTGACTAGATCACTAATGGGGGGGTTCACCTGTGACTAGGCCACTAATGGGGGGGCTCACCTGTGACTAGGTCACTAATGGGGGGAGCTCACCTGTGACTAGGCCACTAATGGGGGGAGCTCACCTGTGACTAGGTCACTAATGGGGGGGGGCTCACCTGTGACTAGGTCACTAATGGGGGGGCTCACCTGTGACTAGGCCACTAATGGAGGGGGCTCACCTGTGACTAGGTCACTAATGGAGGGGGCTCACCTGTGACTAGGTCACTAATGGGGGGGCTCACCTGTGACTAGGCCACTAATGGGGGGGGCCACCTGTGACTAGGCCACTAATGGGGGGCCCACCTGTGACTAGGCCACTAATGGAGGGGGCTCACCTGTGACTAGGTCACTAATGGGGGGGGCTCACCTGTGACTAGGTCACTAATGGGGGGAGCTCACCTGTGACTAGGTCACTAATGGGGGGGCTCACCTGTGACTAGGCCACTAATGGGTGGCTCACCTGTGACTAGGCCACTAATGGGGGGCTCACCTGTGACTAGGTCACTAATGGGGGGCTCACCTGTGACTAGATCACTAATGGGGGGCTCACCTGTGACTAGGTCACTAATGGGGGGGGGCTCACCTGTAACTAGGCCACTAATGGGGGGGGGGGCTCACCTGTGACTAGGTCACTAATGGGGGGAGCTCACCTGTGACTAGGTCACTAATGGGGGGCTCACCTGTGACTAGGTCACTAATGGGGGGGCTCATCTGTGACTGTGCCACTAATGAGGGGGGGCTCACCTGTGACTAGGCCACTAATGGGTGGTTCACCTGTGACTAGATCACTAATGGGGGGGCTCACCTGTGACTAGGCCACTAATGGGGGGGCTCACCTGTGACTAGGTCACTAATGGGGGGAGCTCACCTGTGACTAGGCCACTAATGGGGGGAGCTCACCTGTGACTAGGTCACTAATGGGGGGAGCTCACCTGTGACTAGGTCACTAATGGGGGGGCTCACCTGTGACTAGGTCACTAATGGGGGGGCTCACCTGTGACTAGGCCACTAATGGGGGGGCTCACCTGTGACTAGGCCACTAATGGGGGGAGCTCACCTGTGACTAGGTCACTAATGGGGGGGCTCACCTGTGACTAGGCCACTAATGGGGGAGCTCACCTGTGACTAGGTCACTAATGGGGGGAGCTCACCTGTGACTAGGCCACTAATGGGGGGAGCTCACCTGTGACTAGGTCACTAATGGGGGGAGCTCACCTGTGACTAGGTCACTAATGGGGGGCTCACCTGTGACTAGGCCACTAATGGAGGGGGCTCACCTGTGACTAGGTCACTAATGGGGGGGCTCACCTGTGACTAGGCCACTAATGGGGGGGCCCACCTGTGACTAGGCCACTAATGGGGGGCCCACCTGTGACTAGGCCACTAATGGAGGGGGCTCACATGTGACTAGGTCACTAATGGGGGGGCTCACCTGTGACTAGGTCACTAATGGGGGGGGGGGCTCACCTGTGACTAGGTCACTAATGGGGGGGGGCTCACCTGTGACTAGGTCACTAATGGGGGGGCTCACCTGTGACTAGGCCACTAATGGGTGGCTCCCCTGTGACTAGGCCACTAATGGGGGGGCTCACCTGTGACTAGGTCACTAATGGGGGGCTCACCTGTGACTAGATCACTAATGGGGGGCTCACCTGTGACTAGGCCACTAATGGAGGGGGCTCACCTGTGACTAGGCCACTAATGGGGGGGTTCACCTGTGACTAGGCCACTAATGGGGGGGGCTCACCTGTGACTAGGTCACTAATGGGGGGAGCTCACCTGTGACTAGGCCACTAATGGGGGGAGCTCACCTGTGACTAGGTCACTAATGGGGGGGCTCACCTGTGACTAGGCCACTAATGGAGGGGGCTCACCTGTGACTAGGTCACTAATGGAGGGGGCTCACCTGTGACTAGGTCACTAATGGGGGGGGCTCACCTGTGACTAGGCCACTAATGGGGGGGCCCACCTGTGACTAGGCCACTAATGGGGGCCCACCTGTGACTAGGCCACTAATGGAGGGGGCTCACCTGTGACTAGGTCACTAATGGGGGTGGCTCACCTGTGACTAGGTCACTAATGGGGGGGGCTCACCTGTGACTAGGTCACTAATGGGGGGGCTCACCTGTGACTAGGCCACTAATGGGTGGCTCACCTGTGACTAGGCCACTAATGGGGGGCTCACCTGTGACTAGGTCACTAATGGGGGGCTCACCTGTGACTAGATCACTAATGGGGGGCTCACCTGTGACTAGGTCACTAATGGGGGGGGCTCACCTGTAACTAGGCCACTAATGGGGGGGGCTCACCTGTGACTAGGTCACTAATGGGGGGAGCTCACCTGTGACTAGGTCACTAATGGGGGGCTCACCTGTGACTAGGTCACTAATGGGGGGGCTCATCTGTGACTGTGCCACTAATGAGGGGGGGCTCACCTGTGACTAGGCCACTAATGGGTGGTTCACCTGTGACTAGATCACTAATGGGGGGGCTCACCTGTGACTAGGTCACTAATGGGGGGGGCTCACCTGTAACTAGGCCACTAATGGGGGGCTCACCTGTGACTAGGTCACTAATGTGGGGGGCTCACCTGTGACTAGGTCACTAATGGGGGGCTCATCTGTGACTAGGCCACTAATGGGTGGACTCACCTGTGACTAGGCCACTAATGGGGAGCGCACCTGTGACTAGGTCACTAATGGGGGGCTCACCTGTGACTATCATGTATGGGGGCTCATTGTTGGCTGGGTCACTTATGGGGGCGTCTTTAGGCCACGAAGAAAGGGTAATATGAAACGTATTGTAGGTTGTACTGCTGCCGTTTTTTGCCACGATTAGGCCGCACCACGTTAATAGCCCCTTTGTTACAATTGTATCCAGTTTATGCACTAATCTGATCTAAACAGTCTGACAGATACATTGTAACAAACCCTCAACTGTGAGAAGTGGAAGGCCCGGACAGGTTTCAAATTCTGAATATTAACAACGATGACCCTCTCTTTAATGACAGCAAGCAGAGATCTTGAAAATGGTAAAGAATGGGGACACAGAGCCTATTAGAAAGTCGCAGAACTCTTATTTATACGATGACTGAACTTAATTTGCATTAAATGTTATTGTCCTGTCAATAGGACCGGTCTCCAGCCACACGAGCGCTACCCCATCCCTATTATTTTACCCCAGCAGCGGTAGCAGCGCTGGAATACATATAATAAACACTACTTCTCCTACAATGAATTACAACAGAGCTTATTGAGACATTGGCAGCAGTGAGATCTAAGGAAAAAACACCAGAATGTGAATGCAGCTTTGGATGTGACTAGAGTAAAAAGGCATTATGTAACTCAGGAGAAGTACAAAAGTATTTGCAAAGTTCTATGTCGATTCAAACTGTAAAATGAAGACGTAAAGTTGAGCAGGAAGGCGCACACCTGCAGTAAAAGTTGCGTGACGGTTCTTTTATAAGGGTAAATGCATAAACCTGGTGATGTTTGCCTTGAAAATGATTGGATATTTGTCTTCCATGAATAAATTTACATACATTTCGCAGGGTTCACTTTAGAGTCAACATTTCCATCATAAACCTCAATAATCCGCACCAATAAAAACACATTAACCGCTCGTCATTAGATGAAATTGTCGCCGCATTGCACTTTTTCTTGAAAATCTGTTGCAAAGTGCGGCCATGATGGGAAGGAGAGCGCTGCCCCCATTCACCCCGACCTGTCAGTCACGGAAATGATAACTGCCCTTTAACAAAATGGTGTTTAAAGGATGAAAAGCTGGTAATTGATTTTTGCTCGGCGCCTCCTCCCCCATCATTTCTATACTTCTCATCCCTGCTGCCCCCTGTATATAGACGTCTGCGGAGGCCTCCGGATCAATGGGGTGGGGAGGGGGGATAGTGGAATACAGTGATTGCCAATGAGCTGTAATAATAATGGGTCTTTGGAAAAGCTATATGGTTGTCACCCAGCTTTCCCAGGGTCCTGATTAGTAATGGAATGAGACCTGCTGCCTTATTACTGACAAATTAGACAGAATTACCATTCAGGACTTTAGAAAAGCAGGATATCAACCACTACAATATTTCTATGTTTTCTAAGAAGAAACTGGGAAACTGCTGTAATGAAGAGGAGAGGACGACTCAGGGACGGACAGCCGAACTTTCTGGTTTTAGGTGGAAATGCACTTCAATAATGAAGATCACCTTTCAGGAGAAGTTGTCAATGCTCCACCCCTTTTACAAGGAAACAGAATGGTATCACGTCATTTACTAAACGTTACAGGGTGGAGATATAATAAGGGCATATTCAGACGGTGCGGTCAAATAGCAAAATGTATTCCTCTAATTTTCCAGTAATAGCGGCAATAAACCGCACTGAGTGAATATTCCGTGCATACTATTGGAACGGAGCCCTGAATGGTTTTTATCCCACCCATACTATTGGAACGGAGCCCTGAATGGTTTTTATCCCACCCATACTATTGGAATAGCGCCCCTAGTGGTAATTATCTCACACATACTATTAGAACAGCTCCCCTAGTGGTAATTATCTCACCCATACTATTGGAACAGCGCCCCTAGTGGTAATTATCTCACACATACTATTAGAACAGCTCCCCTAGTGGTAATTATCTCACCCATACTATTGGAATAGCGCCCCTAGTGGTAATTATCTCACACATACTATTAGAACAGCTCCCCTAGTGGTAATTATCTCACACATACTATTGGAACAGCGCCCCTAGTGGTAATTATCTCACACATACTATTAGAACAGCTCCCCTAGTGGTAATTATCTCACCCATACTATTGGAACAGCGCCCCTAGTGGTAATTATCTGACCCATACTATTGGAACAGCGCTCCTAGTGGTAATTATCTCACACATACTATTAGAACAGCTCCCCTAGTGGTAATTATCTCACCCATACTATTGGAACAGCGCCCCTAGTGGTAATTATCTCACCCATACTATTCGAACAGCGCCCCTAGTGGTAATTATCTCACCCATACTATTGGAACAGCGCCCCTAGTGGTAATTATCTGACCCATACTATTAGAACAGCTCCCCTAGTGGTAATTATCTAACCCATACTATTAGAACAGCTCCCCTAGTGGTAATTATCTAACCCATACTATTGGAACAGCGCCCCTAGTGGTAATTATCTCACCCATACTATTAGAACAGCGCCCCTAGTGGTATATATCCCACCCATACTATTGGAACAGCGCCCCTAGTAGTAATTATCCCACCCATACTATTGGAACAGCGCCCCTAGTAGTAATTATCCCACCCATACTATTAGAACAGCGCCCCTAGTGATAATTATCTCACCCATACTATTAGATCTCACCCATACTATTAGAACAGCGCCCCTAGTGGTCAAACAGTGAATTAAAAAACATGAAGCGTCAGCAGACATTAGCTCTTAAGGGATCGTCTCCTGGAGACGGCGTTGCTCTGGTTTTAAGCAGAAATCTCTACACCGATTAAGCCAAGATTCAGTGGAACGTCCCTCTAAATGAGAGAAGACCCCGGAGGAGCAGCCACCGCCACCAGATGCTGCTAATATCCAGGGTTGGGGCCTCTCCTGTAACAACCCTTCGCCCCTTCTCATTAACCCTTTATTTGCTGCAGTTAATCTTTTCCTACCGGGGTTCTTAGGTTTTCTTTTGGGCAAGATGGAGTTAATGTGAAATGTATCAGAGGAAACTGAAATCCAGCAGAGAGTAATTATAGAGCCAGTGAGATGTGAAGGAAAAGGAAAAACAGGTTTTAATTGTATCCTATTTGGCAGATATTATGTCAAGCAGATGGCTCCAAACCAAAGCCAGAATCTCAGACGGACACAGGAATAAAGGGGCGGAAACATGACTATCATCTCCCAGAGTCATCAAGAAATGTCAGGAGACTCCGCCCACATATAAAGCCCCACCTACTCTATGACATCACACTCCGGCTCCCCCAAAGACCCAATTAGAACGCTCTTTTACTCAACTATCTATATATATATATATATATATATATATATATATATATATATATATACACACACACACACACACACACACACACACACACACACACACACACACACACACACACACACACACACACACACACAGTGGCAGAGCTGCAGTCACTATTCTGCTGGTGGAATCACTGTGTACATACATTACTTATCCTGTACTGATCCTGAGTTACATCCTGTATTATTCTCCAGAGCTGAACTCACTATTCTGCTGGTGGAGTCACTGTGTACATACATTACATTACTTATCCTGTACTGATCCTGAGTTACATCCTATATTATACTCCAGAGCTGCACTCACTATTCTGCTGGAGGGGTCACTGTGTACATACATTACATTACTTATCCTGTACTGATCCTGAGTTACATCCTGTATTATACTCCAGAGCTGCACTCACTATTCTGCTGGTGGAGTCACTGTGTACATACATTACATTACTTATCCTGTACTGATCCTGACTTATATCCTGTATTATACTCCAGAGCTGTACTCACTATTCTGCTGGTGGAGTCACTGTGTACATACATTACATTACTTATCCTGTACTGATACTGAGTGACATCCTGTATTATACTCCAGAGCTGTACTCACTATTCTGCTGGTGGAGTCACTGTGTACATACATTACATTACTTATCCTGTACTGATCCTGAGTGACATCCTGTATTATACTCCAGAGCTGTACTCACTATTCTGCTAGTGGAGTCACTGTGTACATACATTACATTACTTATCCTGTACTGATCCTCCGTTACATCCTGTATTATACTACAGAGCTGTACTCACTATTCTGCTGGCGGAGTCACTGTGTACATACATTATATTACCAATCCTGTACTGATCCTGAGTGACATCCTGTATTATACTCCAGAGCTGTACTCACTATTCTGCTGGTGGAGTCACTGTGTACATACATTACATTACTTATCCTGTACTGATACGGAGTTACATCCTGTATTATACTCCAGAGCTGCACTCAATGATCTGCTGGTGGAGTCACTGTGTACATACATTACATTACATTACTTATCCTGTACTGATCCTCAGTTATATGGTGTACTATACTCCAGAGCTGCACTCACTATTCTGCTGGTGGAGTCACTGTGTATATACATTATATTACATTACTTATCCTGTACTGATCCTGAGTTACATCCTGTGTTATACTCCAGAGCTGAACTCACTATTCTGCTGGTGGAGTCACTGTGTACATACATTGCATTACTTATCCTGTACTGATCCTGAGTTACATCCTGTATTATACTCCGGAGCTGTACTCACTATTCTGCTGGTGGAGTCACTGTGTACATACATGACATTACTTATCCTGTACTGATCCTGAGTTACATCCTGTATTATACTCCAGAGCTGCACTCACTATTCTGCTGGTGGAGTCACTGTGTACATACATTACATTACTTATCCTGTACTGATCCTGAGTTACATCCTGTATTATACTCCAGAGCTGCACTCACTATTCTGCTGGTGGAGTCACTGTGCACACACATTACATTACTTATCCTGAACTGATCCTGAGTTACATCCTGTATTATACTCCAGAGCAGCACTCACTATTCTGCTTGTGGAGTCACTGTGTACATACATTACATTACTTATCCTGTACTGATCCTGAGTTACATCCTGTATTATACTCCAGAGCTGCATTCACTATTCTGTTGGTGGAGTCACTGTGTATATGCAGGACATGCCTAGTTTCTGACACTGTATATAGGAGTAGCTGTGACTATCTGGAATGTCTATGGCCGAGGGCCGTCGTTCAGAATTACCCTCTAACGTCTCCGGCACTCACTTCCGGTTCTGGGACTGTTTCCCGCAGGGCGCGCGCACCTGCACGGCCTTAAAGGGCCAGTACGCGTCCAGCTGTCATTAGTCAATAATTAGCCCAGAATGCTGCTGGACTATAAAAAGGGCTCTGCCCACTTGATCCTTGCCTGAGCGTTGTTGTCTACCTAAAGTTTGTCTTGCAAATGGTCTCCCCGTGTTTTCCAGTTCCCAGTGTTACCCGTTCCTGGTGCCTGTACCCTGGATCCCGTGCCTCTGTGCCATCTACAGTGAGAGTCAAGTTGTGTCTCCGCTACTGTCTACATTGCCTCAGGTACCCCTTCTGGACTATAGACATTGTTTTGTACCTAGTTGGCCAGCTTCTGTCCCGCTACGGCCCAGTGGCCATGACACTATCATTGTATAGGGGATGTCACTGTATATGGGAGTTACACCTGTAGGTTGTAATGTATCCTTAATAGGGCTGTCAGTGTATGCTCCAAAAAGTGGCATAAAGAAAGAATTGTGGAGGTCGGACACAGCAGGGATGGGCTACATTATGATTATTGCTGCGGTGCCCCCTACAGTCCATGACCTGACATAACATCACACAGTTATAGGAGACACTGTGGGAACATTCATTGCGGACGGTGGGTTTTTGGGTCGTCTCCTGACTAGCGGTCCGGTTTTTATATTCGCACACACTATTAAGCTGAACTAATACAATTAGCGCGCGCTCCTTTCACGCTGGAACCTTCAGTGGACGCAACGCGTGGCCAGCGAGAACATGGAATGAATTAGATGTTACATCCAGTATATAGGGGGCTGGAAGAAAATACAAAAATGTTGCCTTAAAGAATTCCTGGCAGGACTCCGCACCCTGGTGCCAAAGTAACCACTGCACCGCTAACTAATAAAATCCAGCTGCCGGCACGGGCGGCGACTTCTTAAAGGGCCCCTGTTCCAAATGTTGACAAGGAAAATCAAAACCTGTAGAAGCAAAAACAGTTTCTCAGACGAGGGGTTGAATGGTCAAATATTCCACAAGTAGTTTTGTATCCCAAAAGGTAAAAAGCCTGAAAGGGCTAAAACAAAACGGCTGCCCACAGCGAACCTAGGAGCAACATCATATCTTACGCTCCAGTTACATCCAGAGCTGCATTCAGAATTTTGCTTCCAGCCATTTGAAATCTGTCAGCATTGTGCTGACGGACTCACCCCTTGCAGTGCAACGTGGGGCATTTATTATTTTTGTTTCCCTGCATCAGACACCACATCTCCCACAATGCACCACAGCATTGTACACACAGGTAGAGGTGAAACTTCCCGCTCCCTCAATAGACCCTGCGCCCCGTTCCCTAGAGGACCCTCGCGGACAAGACAATTAAATAAGATTGAAGGTGCGAGAGCGTGTTCTAGGCCGAAAAGAAGAAGCCACGATTCCCATGAGTTCTATCTGTATTTGGCAAAGCTGGATGACAATCCCTGTTGCAGCCAAGACGCAGCTTTCCCAGACTCCTGAATGGCAAATCTTTTTGCTTATACCATATCTTCCTTTCGGGGACAGTTCTAAGCCCCGTCCAAGTCCCCCAGAAATGGCCACAAAATGTCCCAGAAAGGTCCAATTTCGGACATATCTGCATAAGCCCCGCCCCTTCTGGGGTCCGTTTTGCAGGTCAATCTCTCACTAAGAAGGATGGTTGGGCGGGATGTTATACCATTCAGGTGGATGGGAAAGCAGAGTGGCAACCAAAATGTGAGGTGTGATAACTGTACTGGTTGTCACACTGATGCGTCTCATGTCAAGGGACTTTGAAAACTTTTGGGTGGAGTTCTCCTTTAATTACATCAAAAAAATTGCAGGCAAGAAGACTGGTCATGGGGGTGCGGCTGCGACAACCTGAACATCACCAAGAGATGAAGTTATGTACCGTGGCCTGTGTAAATAAGGTACAGTAATAGGGGAATTATGTATTGTGGGTGGAGTTATTGTGGGAAGCTAATAATGGGGGTGTGGCTGTGACAACCTATAATTCACCTGAAGTTTTGTGCAATCCTGTTGCATGTAAATCAGGGATAAGATAAAGTGAAAGGGCAATCAATGCATTTTGGGTGGAATTCTCCTTTATTTAAATAGCTTTACAGGCAGGGAGGTTTGTCATGGGGGTGTGGCTGTGACAACCTGAATCACTGAAATGAAGTTTTGCACCACGGCCTGTGTAATATTGTTGAAGGGACAAATAGATAAAAATGAAAAAAGGGCAAATATGTATTTGGGTGGAGTTCTCCTTTACTTCCATAAATAGCTTTACAGACAGGGAGGTTGATCATGGGGGTGTGTCTGTGACAACCTGAATAGTAAAATAAGGTGTTGTACCATGGCCTGTGTAATGTTGCTGCAGGTAAAGCAGGTTAGAGATAAAGTAATAGGGCAGTTCTGTAGTGTGGGTGGAGTTACCCTTTAAGCGGAGCTCTGTATACATGTATATATTATTGTCTTCACCCGTTTCAGTGTTATTGATCCTGTCCTTGCAGATGACAATGCAGGCTCAGCAGAGACTGGAGAGGATCAGATACCCTTGAGTGGATGGAGCTGCTGACTCTGCACTTCTGCGTCCCTGACGGGTTTCTACAAGATGCGGAGAGCAAAACACAGCGGCCAGAACCACGCGAAGAACGGAGAGCCTCAAGATGACACAGATCCTCCAACACTCCCCAAGCTGCAACGAAGTCACCTCAATCCTCATAGGATCACCCGCAATACAAGATGAATCGCAGCGTTGCGTCACACTGTCACCTTTTACAATAACTCTGTACTGATTGCGTTACATTGGATCTTATACTCCAGTCACATCCAAAGCTGCATTAAATATAATTGAATTGACATAAAATAATGAGTAACTTATACAAAGCTAAGTATTTGCCATCTTGTACTTATCAAGTTAGGTCTTATACGCCAGTCACATGCAAAGCTGCATTCACAGGTCCTTTGGCTGCTAGTGGGAATAAAATGAAATTTTTTTGGTTTAAGTCTTTATAAAATGTTGAGTAACTATGCAAATACTTTGATTTACTGATCTAGTACTGATCGTGATGCTTTGGATTTTATACTCTAGTCCCATTCAGAGCTGCAGTTAAAATTCCACTGATTGCTAGTGGGAATAGACCGTCCCCTTGGTTCCAATCTACATATAAACGCTGAGTAACTTTGCTTTACATATATTATTTGCACTAATCAAGTTACATCAGGTCTTCTGCTCCAGTCACACCCAAAGCTGCACTCAAGTCCTCTGTGGGAATAATGCAAAGTCTCTTATGTCTATCGAATTGGTAATTTGAGTGTATTAGAGTGTCTTACTGGGAAGGGATTAGAAAAACACGTCTGCTTTCTTCCAGCGTCACACCTGTCCGTGGGTTGCGTCTGGTATTGCAGCCCTGCTACATGGAAGTAAATAGAGTTGAGCTGCAGGGCCAGCTCCAGGTTTACGTGGGCCCTTGGGCAGCACAGAGTTATTGGGCCCCTTTGCGGGGGAACTCACGGCAGCAGTAAAACGGCAGTTTGTGCCCTCATATAGAAGTTAAGCCCCAGTTTGTGCCCCCATATATATAGTGCAAACTGTAGGTAGTGCCACACAGCACCCCTCGTAGGTAGCGCCATTGGGGCTCCCTATAGGAGTGGATTTCCGAGCCAGAGCATTGCCGACGCTCTGGCTGGGGATTCCGCTGCTGAAGGAGCCCCTGACAACAATGTCCATATATGGGTAGTGACATCAGGGGCTTTTCCAGGAGCAGAATCCCCGGCCAGAGTATTGGAAACGCTCTGGGGGGATTCCGCTTCTAGACAGGGGCTCCCTCTAGGAGAGGAGTCCCGGGCAAGAGCCTCGGCAAAATTCTGGCCGGGAATTCCACTCCTGGAGGAGCTGAGCCGGTGGCCGAGTGGTAGTGGGCCCCGGCACTTGCCCGGGTTCCATGGGTGCTGACACCGGCCCTGCTGAACTGCAGTACTACATACAACCTGTGGACAAGTGTGGCGCTGTTTTTAAAAAAAATATATTGTTGCCATAGAAAATAAGAGTAGTCACGCAAATGTCAGGAATGGACACGATACCCAGACTGGCGGTGAAGAGCGGCCATGAATAAAACATTGTATCAGGCGGGGCTGCTAAATCCTTGTCTGGTCAGAACTCGGCCTCTACGACAACAATCGGATTATCTGTTTATACATCGCAAACATTCGCTGTCTGTCTGAAAGAGATCATTGTGCACCGGAACACGGCGCCGCAGGGACGTGACTCACGGACCAGAGAGAAAACAGCATTTTCCCTTTAAGTCCATGAATTGTCCACCTGGGAAAGCTGGGTGATCACCAATATTTCAGCCACCCAACTTTCCAAAAAGAGCTCCTAGTTACGCAGCGATATACTGCACCTCCTTTCTCTGCCGAGCAAAGCCCCCTCCCCCCCACAACTTTTGTATAAAAAGACCCATGGTCAATGTGAAATGTTTCATAAAGGAGCACTCCATGCATAACTGATACACTGTATAATGTCTAGTGCAGGCCTGAGGGGGCGGGGCATGACACAGGATTATCTCTTGTGTCCTGTGAATTCCAGTGTCATGCTCCGCCCCCTAAGCCCCTGCGTTAGACATAACACAGTATATCGGCTTACTTGGAGTGTTCCTTTAATATCAAACATCTTTGCTAAAATATCAGGGCTTGAAGCGTCATGTCTGATGCCTGCAGTGCGGGGTGTAGCTAGAGGGGGCTGGCTGCCAGTGGGTGTGCCACCAAGCCACTCTGCCTTGGCAAAGGTATATAGATACAAGGCTAGGGCAGCAAATTTAATATTCGCCCTGTGTGAAGAACCTAACTACGACTCTGCAGCTCTTCTATTCTTGTGCCCCCATGACAACACTTCCTGCTCAGGGATCTAGCAATTCAGTCTTGTCCTAGGGACATTGGAGTATATTTATCCTCCAATGTCCCCATGACAACTCGCTAGTCATGGCTTTATTCCCTCACCTCTACATCAAGGTTCATATGAGCAGTGGCAGTTATGTGTAGACATTGACTGAAATGCAGAGCATTGGCCAGAAGTGTTGTCATGGGGATACAGGAAGAGAGAGGAGTACCAGCAATCAGACCCAAGACTTCAAGCATTGATATCTCGGCACAGAAGTAACCCAATAAAAAACGGGAGCGTTATACCAATTCCGCCCCGCTAAAACGGCGTGCGCTATTGTGGACAGAGCCGTGTAGCGTCTCCCTCATTTCCTTGTATGAACCATCTGTATCTGTTTTCGGTGTACGATCCCATCCACCTACACCACGACCGCGAGAAAACAATTGTCAGTCTGTTTCTATTATGTTCTGGATTTTTTTCAGTCTCCGACCATCTGGATAATTTTTTAATTTTTTTAGAAATTTTAGGATTTACAATTAATAATACAA
Source organism: Rhinoderma darwinii (assembly GCF_050947455.1). Classification (NCBI taxonomy): domain Eukaryota; kingdom Metazoa; phylum Chordata; class Amphibia; order Anura; family Rhinodermatidae; genus Rhinoderma; species Rhinoderma darwinii. Next base: position 5,652,257 of record NC_134699.1, on the reverse strand, counting down.
CAGCAAATTTCCTAAACCGGTATAAAGTGAGTCATGTAACAGTGTCACGCCCCGGCTGCTCTGCCAAAGGATTAAGCCAGTGAAGAGTTTCGGCTTTGTGATCCATCGCTGGCTGCCAGGAGTTTGTAACGCAGACGAAACGATCGGAAAGCAAAGAAAAATAAAAAAATTACATAAGTTTTAACTATTAACATGCCAGTCTCAGAATCACAAGGCAAATATTACCAAGTGTAAAAGCCATAGCGATCATCTTAAACCACCTGGAAACCATCAACAAGCAGGGTCCTATTATGCCTTGTGCGCTAGTTATGGTTTATGTACCCTGAAGTGTGCCCGTACGCGTAGTGACTGTGCTGCGGTAGTGTCCAGCGCCGAAAAATCTAACCTAGTCGTTCTACACAGCTGAGTATTTGTTACAATGTATCACTCTACATCAGAACTATCAGCCTGGAGTCCAGGATAGGAGCTACATTAGGACTGCTGCTGTGTGTAGCTTACAAAGGATTGACTACACTGGGTACATTGTTACAAGCACAGCAGCTGTGTGAGCAGGGTTCGATTTTCAGAGGTTTTTCAGGTTCTTAATATAAACTTCGATCATTTCTTGCTGTCAGTGAATAGTAACCTACCTATTTATAAGCAGAGGCGTAAAATCTATCCCGCTCACACAGCTAATGGGCTCGTTACCATGTAGCGATGTAAGTATCAGCCTGAAGTCCAGCACAGGACAGAGTTTGGGATTGTGTACACTGGATACATTGTAACAAGCACAGCAGCTGTGTGAGCAGGATTAAATCAAAAGGTTTTTAGCCTTTAAAAACTTTTCCATTCCTCATCAGGTTCAATTCTCTTTTAGCTGTCGGTTAATGGCTGTTGAAAACCCATCCTACTTACACAGCTGAGGGTTTTGTTACAATGTATCAGTGTAGGTTAGAACAGAGCATTGCTGTCCCGCTTTGTTTACCTCATTGATACATTGTAACAATTCTTCTTGAACATTCCCAATCCAATTTTTTTAGACCGTTTCAGCTCAAAAGCAAATTCCGGACTATTGGAATTTTCAGACTTATTCCGGATTAATGGAATTTAGTTTTTTTTTTTCCCCAATGTCTATTTACTGCTTGTCTACATTGCCCAAGGGCCTGAAATAGCTGCTTAATACCCCTGGAATCTGGATATTATACGACAGAGTTTATTTGGATTTCCCTGGGTCTGTCTGAAGAATGTTCTCATTTCCTCCCTCCTCACCTGCCATCCACTGACAGCTCCTTCGTCTTCTTCTCTTCTATCATTTTATCCTAAAGTTCAATATCTTCTGCGATTTCCCCTCCCCCGCACCTTCTGCATTCTTTGTACAAACTATTATGTTGTAACCTTCTGTCGACTTTGTAGAAGATTCCGAATGACAACTTCCCCGTCTGGTCGCTCTGACCCCCCTCCCCGCTTTTACTTGTTGAGTTTTATACTTATTTATCCAGTAATGACCCCTATGTAAAGTTTACACGGCTGGGAATATATTTGTTCCAACTTTTAAAATGTCATCTCTCCAATAATAAAAGAGAGAAGCCATGGCCGCCTTTCGTGAGGAAATCTTGGTCTAGTAGCCCGGGGCTGTGTCTGGTAACGAGGCGGCTGCCATGCTCAGGCGTATATATATATATATCTATCAGTGTGCCCTTTACAAGTAGGACAAGTAGGGGGGTGAATCAGACCCGGCTTGTCCTAAGCGTTATGGAGCGGTTATTACAGGTAATTCCTGTCGGAAATGAACGATGTGGTGATGTCAGCTCATCACGCACCATTTCCTCCCGGCCGACACCTGGCGCGCGGTGTTTAAGTGGCATCTCACTCACTGTCAAAGCAATCGAGCAGTCTCATTTCCTAGTGTGCGAGCGAGCTGACCTCAGGATCCTCCTAGAGATTAACGCGCCTTCTGTCAACTTTGTGGGTTTTTTTTTTTCCTCTTTACAGTCAGTGACAACTGCCGGCTCATGGAGAAGTTATGGTACGGGGAAAAGGGGAGTCTATTGAAGTAAATATGGCGACAAGTCCTACTCACGTACCATGCCCACCGATGGTACAGAAATGAGGGGAAAAAAACAGATATAGGAGTAGATATATTTTAAAGTGTCAGTCCATCATCCGATAAAATGATCTACATAAAAAGTTGTCACGGTATACATACATTATATTACTTATCCTGTACTGATCCTGAGTTATATCCTGTATTATACTCCAGAGCTGCACTCACTATTCTGCTGGTGGAGTCACTGTGTACATACATTACATTACTTATCCTGTACTGATCCTGAGTTATATCCTGTATTATACTCCAGAGCTGCACTCACTATTCTGCTGGTGGAGTCACTGTGTACATACATTACTTATCCTGTACTGATCCTGAGTTACATCCTGTATTATACTCCAGAGCTGCACTCACTATTCTGCTGGTGGAGTCACTGTGTACATACATTATATTACTTATCCTGTACTGATCCTGAGTTACATCCTGTAATATACTCCAGAGCTGCACTCACTATTCTGCTGGTGGAGTCACTGTGCACACACATTACATTACTTATCCTGTACTGATCCTGAGTTACATCCTGTATTATACTCCAGAGCTGCACTCACTATTCTGCTGGTGGAGTCACTGTGTACATACATTACATTACTTATCCTGTACTGATCCTGAGTTATATCCTGTATTATACTCCAGAGCTGCACTCACTATTCTGCTGGTGGAGTCACTGTGCACATACATTACATTACTTATCCTGTACTGATCCTGAGTTACATCCTGTATTATACTCCAGAGCTGCACTCACTATTCTGCTGGTGGAGTCACTGTGTACATACATTACATTACTTATCCTGTACTGATCCTGAGTTATATCCTGTATTATACTCCAGAGCTGCACTCACTATTCTGCTGGTGGAGTCACTGTGCACATACATTACATTACTTATCCTGTACTGATCCTGAGTTACATCCTGTATTATACTCCAGAGCTGCACTCACTATTCTGCTGGTGGAGTCACTGTGTACATACATTACTTATCCTGTACTGATCCTGAGTTATATCCTGTATTATACTCCAGAGCTGCACTCACTATTCTGCTGGGAGTCACTGTGTACATACATTACATTACTTATCCTGTACTAATCCGGAGTAATATCCTGTATTATACTCCAGAGCTGCACTCACTATTCTGCTGGTGGAGTCACTGTGTACATACATTACATTACTTATCCTGTACTGATCCTGAGTTATATCCTGTATTATACTCCAGAGCTGCACTCACTATTCTGCTGGTGGAGTCACTGTGTACATACATTATATTACTTATCCTGTACTGATCCTGCGTTATATCCTGTATTATCCTCCAGAGCTGCACTCACTATTCTGCTGGAGTCACCACTGTGTACATACATTACTTATCCTGTACTGATCCTGAGTTATATCCTGTATTATACTCCAGAGCTGCACTCACTATTCTGCTGGTGGAGTCACTGTGTACATACATTACTTATCCTGTACTGATCCTGAGTTACATCCTGTATTATACTCCAGAGCTGCACTCACTATTCTGCTGGTGGAGTCACTGTGTACATACATTACATTACTTATCCTGTACTGATCCTGAGTTACATCCTGTATTATACTCCAGAGCTGCACTCACTATTCTGCTGGTGGAGTCACTGTGTACATACATTACATTACTTATCCTGTACTGATCCTGAGTTACATCCTATATTATACTCCAGAGCTGCACTCACTATTCTGCTGGTGGAGTCACTGTGTATGCATGTTGCCATAAGTGGAAATACATCCCATCAGAGTATAATAGGATAATGAATTTCTTGCTTTCCTCTGATGGGACCCTCTCATTTTTGGCAGGAGAGGTTTCCTATGACAAACATTCATGGCACATGGCTGTCTCTTGAGAAATCCCCGGCCAGTGTCAGGAATGATACGCTGGACAGTTGGGGAGGGTATGGCTTTAGTGGGGGCCAACAGCAGCAAAACCTTACCTAGATGGCTTCATAGTCAGAGAACAGGATACAGATGTGAAGGATTAGCGCAGCGCTGAGGCCGCCGATTGAGATCCACTTCCCCCGTAATTCCATTTTTATTAAATAAACTTCGCTCTTCCTATCCCCCCCTTCTGGTTACAGACAGGATCTCCGAGCCGCTGACATTTTTAGGCCTGAGCAGAACTTATTATTTTTTACATCTCGTATTTCACGTCATAGAAAGGGATGTTGACTGCACGGAGCGGAGCGGGAGGAACCAGAAAAGCGGACAACTCTCCCGGGTGCTCCACGTTCTGATAAACCACTCTCCTCTCCCGCTTCACCCCCGGGCGCTGTTGTACACAACGTCATAACGTCAGTGCCGGTGTCAGGACGTGGTCTGTAGCCTTAGAGAGGAAGACTCTGGGAACGGGGTCCGCACGTCTTGTCTAAGGTCTCTATTACTTTAGGGTGTCTGCATTTATTTAGGGGGGTCTGTATTTGTTTAGGGATGGGATGGAGTAATACGCAGCCTTTGTGGTTTGGGGTCGTTTCCTCTATAAAGTTGTATAGATAACATGTTCTGTCTCGTGCAAGGTCTGAGGGGGAGGAGCCTGACACAGGAAACCACAGAACACCGGAGAGAGAATCCTTGTGTCATGCTCCGCCCCCTCTGGTCATGCAGTTAACATAACACAATGTATAGGTTTTGATTATCGTGTTCCTTTAAGTTCAGTCACTTGCACGCTCGTATCACCTGGACCTCAAAAACATCTCCAGAAACAGCCAAAATGTTTTGTCGCTCCGATACATTCTCATCTCGATTACTGTAACTCATTAGTAATCCGTAGCTTCCAGGCCGATCATGCTACACCGATGCCTCTACCCTGTGCCACACTACACCGATGCCTCTACTCTCTGCCACCCTACACTGATGCCTCTACCCTGTGCCACTCTCTACACCACTGCCTCTACCCTGCACCAGTCACTACACCGATGCCTCTACCCTGTACCAGTCACTACACCGATGCCTCTACCCACAGGGTAGAGGCATCGGTGTAGTGGTGTAGTAAGTGGCACAGGGTGTAGTGAGTGGCACAGGGTAGAGGCATCGGTGTACTGAGTGGCACAGGGTAGAAGTAGTGGTGTAGTGAGTGGCACAGGGTAGAGGCAGTGGTGTAGTCACTACACCACTACACCGATGCCTCGACCCTGTGCCAGTCACTACACTTTACCATTACACCAGTGATCCCCAACCACCGGGCCGCGGACCAATACCAGGCCGTGGATCATTTGGTACTGGGCCGAGGTATCCGGTATCCGACCTGGTGACCAAAGGGAATTTAAGGCGAAATGCCGCATCAAACTGTGGTGCAGGTTTTCGCCCAGAATACGTTTCATCCCAGGAGACTGCTGCAGCCTGTGATTGGCTGCAGGGGCCGTCACATGGGATAAAACATCATCCCTGGAGGCCGGCCCCCTAACGTCATCAAGTCCGGCCTCTTGGGATGACGTTTCATCGCATGTGACCGCCGCTGCTATAGTCACAAGGGATGAATCATCATCCCAGGAGGCCGGCCTGGAAGAAGAACACAGACTTCTGGGTAAGTATCTTTTTTTCTTTCTCATCTCCTTTTCCTGCGATTCCGCTGCAATAAACGCAATGACTGCTATTTGTCGCAGGATTTACCTCCCCATTAAATTCAATGGGGAAAACCCGCAACAAATAAGCAGCATTTACTCAAATACAATTGACATGCTGCGGAATAAAACTCTGCACCGTCCCCCCAACGCTGGTCCCTAGAAAAATGTTCTTGCATGAAACCAGTCGTTGGTGCATAAAAGGTTGGGGACCGCTGCACTACACCGATGCCTCTACCCTGTGCCAGTCATATCAGTGGTCCCAAAAAGCTCTCCCCAGTGCTGCACCTCCGTTCATCTCCTCCCTCATTTCTGTTTACCACCCTACCCACGCTCTACGTTCTGCCAACGATCGAAGACTGCGTCCCCCATAATCCGAACCTCTCACTCCCATCTCCAAGACTTCTCTCGTCCCTACAGTAGACGGCCATCAGAACAGACACCACAAGATAAGCTTGTGACAAGCCACTAAGAATTGATTTAAAGCAAGTTGTGGGTGATGGGGTTGTGGAGGCCCCTAAATAGTGGAGGTCCTTATACAATTACCTATTATTTGCCCATGTCGTAAATCTATTATTTTTGGGAGTTTGGTCCAGTGAATGGAGTCAGGTGCTTTGTCATTCCAAATTTTTTAGGTATTGCACCTCAATCCTATTGAACTGAATAGGGATGAGCTGCAATACCAGACACAGCCAGGGGCAAGAGTGGCGCTGTTTCTGGCAGGAAAGATCCCAGACATCCCCTTTGATATATTACTTTGCAAAATAATATTTTTTTTCGCCATCCCTAAAACAATTTGTGGTTTGAAGCTCCATTAAGCTAATAACGCAATTGACGATTCATCTATTCTTCCGCTTGTTCAATAATATGAAGGACGGAGAAGCGACACCGTTTTTTGCTAAACATATTTTGGATCGTGTAACACTGTATTAATAGGAGTCTCTAAAGCTCTAGATTCCTCTTCACGCTGAAAAAACAATGCGATTCATGTCTGTATTTTACTTTCTATGTACCCCGTGGGTGGAAGACGATGAATCCAAGGTCCATAGTCGCAATTTTTGAAAAGCCACGAGAACATTATCATCAATACAATAGTCAGGGCCGTTGCTGACGAACATGACACCTCAAATCATCGGTATATGCAGCAACAAGAAAATTAGATGAAGATAATTATTGTCAGGACAGCGTCAATCAGCAGCTCAGCCAAAATAAAGGCCTACTCCAGCTGGAAGGTTCACTGTCCCTTGTTAATTGCCCCCCAGGCCCACACCCAAGAACTGCACTATTAAAAACTGATTCTGAGAAGTTCAATCTATAATATGATGGCAACAACTTTGGGACGCTATATGGAGTGCAGAGGTGGCAGTCGCATCTGGGCCCCAACCCTGCCACTTTAGACTCCTGTATTATAGATGGCAAGTGGGCGCCCGAATACAGATTCTTCCTTGGGGCCAGGAGTTTGAAGTTACGGCTTTGACTTTTTGCTTTTTCGAAACATTGAGAATATCAAAAAAGGCGCAAGATCTGCCCGATGTAGTGATTAGCAATAATTAGATCAGTAACGTCTCTGCACAGCGAGAGGGATGGGAGGGGATGGTTATATCACAGCGATGGATTACCAAGGGGTGGAGAGAAGCCAGGAGTGAGTACATACAGAAAAATCAGCATGCTGTTGGTGACCGGGTGACAGATATTTTTCCCATGGGCGTCAATGTGGCTGACAGGAAGTAGCTTTTTACTGTCCCAGAAGACGTCCGTAGTACAGAAAGCTGAGACCGCATATAAGGATTCAGGAGCACATACAAGATTCTATTTTTGGTTCTAGGAAAATTATAATTGTTCGGAGACATTGTTTTCCCCCAAATCTCATGTGGACAGTGCACCTTCTCATAAATGTTGACACTGGTGGAAGAAAGACTTCATTTTAGGGAATGATCTATCAGCCACCAAATTGCCTGTGGTCTGCTTACTTTCTGTTGTCACTTAGGCCTGATTCACACGAACGTGTTAAACGTCCGTGGGACGGCCGTTGAAACAGTGGCCGTTCCACGGACCGATGTAATTCAATGTGGCCATTCACACAGCCGTTGTTTCAGCGGACCGTGTGCAGGGTCCGTGAGAAAATAGGACATGTCCGTTCTTTTCACGCATTACGCATACGTCCATAGACTCAACTATGGTGGATGCGTGACATTGCGTCCCGCAGCGCTGAGCACGGATGCACCTCGGACGTGAAAAACTGCAGTTTTTCACGTCCGAGATGCGCAGTGCTCGTGTGAATCAGGCCTTACATGTATATGGTGGTGGAAAGCCGTCATGTGACAATCCAAGGCTGTCTTAAATAAAAAAGGAGAAAGAAAAATGACAAAGAAAAGAAAAAAAGAGAAAGAAAAAGAAAGAAAAGAATTCATAAGCAGCAGGAAATGAAGAAACAGCAGATGGAGAAAAAGCAGAAAAAGATGAAGCAGCAGGAGATGGAGAAGACGATGGAGGAAACGATTAAGAAGAAGCAGAAGAAAGTGAAGCAGTAGGAGCAGAAGCAGGACATGAAGAAGAAGCAGATGGAGAAGAAGCAGAATCAGAAGGAGAACAGTCAGGAGGAGATGGAAAAGAAGCAGAAGAAGGTGAATCAGCAGGAGATGGAGAAGAAGCAGAAGAAGGTGAATCAGAAGGAGAACAGTCAGGAGGAGATGGAAAAGAAGCAGAAGAAGGTGAATCAGAAGAAGGTGAATCAGCAAGAGATGGAGAAGAAGCAGAAGAAGGTGAATCAGCAGGAGATGGAAAAGAAGCAGAAGAAGGTGAATCAGAAGAAGGTGAATCAGAAGAAGGTGAATCAGCAGGAGATGGAGAAGAAGCAGAAGAAGGTGAATCAGAAGAAGGTGAATCAGCAGGAGATGGAGAAGAAGCAGAAGACGAATGAGACGATGACAAAAAAAATACTACGTAAGAAAAGGAAAAGAAGTTAAGGATAATAGTTCGGCCAACATTGTCACGTTGTCCTCAACACTGCGTTTTTTTTAATTCAAAATTCGACCTCGCCACCACCAGGAACTAAGCTATCGCCTATTTGGAACTTTATAATGTTGAAATGTTGATGAGAATTTTGCTATTTGTCAGCTCAGCTACATAGACGGCAGAAGCCCAAGATCTCTCTAATCTAAACATCAACAATTCAATATATATATATATACACACACACACATATACACACACACATATACACACACACACACACACACACACACACACACACACACACACACACATACATACACGTAAAGCACTCTACAGAAACATATTCTGGTTGAGTCATTCGCCTGCTGCCGGCCCTATACATTCCACAGAATTTGAGAATCTGCGTTAAATCACAAGATGTCTTTTACATCAGCCGGGGTTGAGGTAATTCCATTCTATAATGTATTAAAAAGCCCAAAAAAGTCCAGAAATAACAGTTCTAACAGATTTCTGGTGATGCCGTTGGGATAAATCACCGGGACATCTGTTAAATGAAATCTCATAGTGACTATAGCTGCCACGGCCCGCTAACACATCTAGATGCCCTCAACGCCAGGAGATGGTTTGGTGACTTTTGAGGTGTTCCACCCAATAAGACTTGATAGACACATGAGACGGCGGAAGCAGATGTGGAAGGGATTAAGGGAGGGAGACATGGATAATATGCTAAAGAATTTTTTTTTGTTGGCAAAGACCAGTATGAATGAACGCTTTCCAGTTTCCCTTATGTAATATCTGGATTTCGCCTCCGTCACCTCATCTGCAAAAGGTTCTGTTGGCAAAAGTTGGAGAACTTATTGAAAGTCATTTTATGACGAGCTTATGCAAGTTAACAAGGGCTAAACTCCGGCCTGGCAGATAGATCTGGGCTGACAGACATTCAGGAACCAGGATTGGGCAGAAGTTTCCATCTGGTTGTAAGAGTTTCATGTAAAATTGTAGAATAATTCTTGGTTAAATAAAGTAAGTGAACAATAGGATAAATTTTACCTAATGAAAGAACAATTCCACCCAAATCCCCAAAAATAACTCCATGATCTGAACCTCAAGGTTAAAAAAAACTCAGGGTCACCATTCCAGAGGTTCTTCCAAATTGTTGTATTCAATTAGGTCTTCACTGTCGTCATTAGGTCTTCACGGTTGTCATCAGGTCTTCACGATCGTCATCAGGTCTTCACGGTCGTCATCAGGTCTTCACGGTCGTCATCAGGTCTTCACGGTCGTCATCAGGTCTTCACGGTCGTCATCAGGTCTTCACGGTCGTCATCAGGTCTTCACTCTCTTCATCAGGTCTTCACTCTCTTCATCAGGTCTTCACTCTCTTCATCAGGTCTTCACTCTCTTCATCATGTCTTCACTCTCTTCATCAGGTCTTCACTGTCTTCATCAGGTCTTCACTATCTTCATATACTTAGTTCCCACTCTCTCGACTTCTAGGAAGTTGGGCTCAACTCAATGGCCTTCTAACACTCACGCAATGAAAAACAAAAAGTTTTTGCTGATCCTTGCAAAGTTCACACTAACTAAGCCGTCAATTGCACAAGTAGCCGCAGTCTTCGTCGCCGAGATGAGAAGGACTGTCTTAGTGCATTGGGTTCTTGTTTTGATTGCTGCCATAACAGGAGCCAGTCGACTAGCTATAAAAATCCTTGGCCTATACCGTTTTTGTTGTTTAAATTGTGAGCAATATGCAAAACAATCTATATACGAACACCGAACAATGAGCGAAGGCTATGTTATAGACAAGAAATTCTGAAAGGGAATGTTTCAGTTTCGTCCTAGACCTCCCTAACACTGGTTGGTTGAGGATTGTGTTGGCATATTTTGAAATCTCATTTACGGCTTTGAGTTAGAACATTATGTACCAGGCAGACAGGATTATTTGGCTATATATAATACGAAACAATAATTTCCCTTCAAGGAATGGGCAGTAAATTCTTCTACCGAAACGTAGCCCCGTCTAGGTGAGCCCCAGCTTCTTCTACCGAGGATATTTACATCAAGATTACCAAAACTTCTAGCGGTTAAATGTAGAATCGTACCAATTTGGCAAAACAATCACCAAATCGGACTATGTAGCTGCTGTGTTACAGTTCCCACTGGGAAGTGGATCTTATGACCAAAATCGGTTTGATGCCAACTAAACGGAGGTGCAGAGTTTAAGAAATCTGCCCATTCTTCACCCAAAAATACCAGGAATCTGTGATTAGTCACCGATTGGCGGGAAGGCGCTGTAGGAATGTTTGGAATGGTGCGGAATCAGAGTTGAAGTGAAGCCAGGGGTCAGCCCCAGAAGAGTTGTCAGAAAGCGTAACCAGAATATAGGCCAGGGGTCGACACCAGGAGGTTGAACTACAAATTAGATGGAGCGAGACTATGGCGAAATCTAAGAGGCAAGGTTAAGGTCAAGGTCAGAGCCATGGTCAAAATACAGGTAACCTAGATTAGACAGAACTTACCTGAATTCACAGGCAAGGATATCCAGCCAGATCTTTACTTCTCAAGCTGCTGCTGCGTGACGTCATCAGAGTGGACCGGTCATGGAGATCTGATGCGGTCCACGACGGTATGCAGAAAGCCGGCAGCCGCGAGCAGGGGAGTGGGGTTAGATTGGGTAGAGGGGAGTGATAGCTGCTATGAAGTTTGGCTCTTGGGCTAAGACCTCCCTTCCTCCTTACCTGCTTTGTTACTGGAGTATGAGACCTTTCTCCTCCCCTTGCCGACAGTTGGAGTTTTATATGGGACCCAGGGGCGTAGCTAAAGGCTCATGGGCCCCATACAGTATAATGCCCCCTATAGCTGTCCCATACAGTATAATGCCCCCATACAGTAGAATGCCCCCTATAGCTGTCCCATACAGTATAATGCCCCCATACAGTAGAATGACCCCTATAGCTGTCCCATACAGTATAATGCCCCCATACAGTAGAATGCCCCCTATAGCTGTCCCATACAGTAGAATGCCCCCATACAGTAGAATGCCCCCTATAGCTGTCCAATACAGTATAATGCCCCCCATACAGTAGAATGCCCAATAGCTGTCCCATACAGTATAACACCCCATACATTATAATACCCCTATAGCTGCCACATACAGTAGAATGCCACCCATAGCTGCCACATACAGTTTTATGCCTCCATAGCTGTCCCATACAGTATAAACCCCCCAATACAGTATAATACCCTCCATAGCTGTCCCCCCCCATACAGTATAATGCCCCTCATAGCTATCCCATACAGTATAATTCCCCCATTTAGTAGAATACCCCCATACAGTATAATGCCCTCAGCTGTCCTATACAGTCTAATGACCCCATATAGTATAATGCCCCCTCAGCAGCTACCATATGAACCCCCCTCCCATTCGTACGTACCCAATAGAAAAATAATAACATAATGACTTACCTATTCCCGTTCCGAGTGTAGAATCCTTCTCCTCCGGTCTGTGCTGTGAGTGACTCGGCGCAGACAGGTGTGAGGACGTCACTACATCGCGCCTGCCTGCGCCGAGCCGCTCGCGGCCGAGTGAACGTTGGAGCAAGACTCCGACATCGCACTGAACTCGATTTGCTTCCGGAGGATGCAAATACAGTTAGAAGCGTGGTCAGAGCTGTGGGAGAACGGGGGCCCGGTTGCAACTGCAACCGTTGCGACACCTATAGCTACGCCACTGATGGGAAACACATTCCTCTCTTACTTGATCTTGAATTTGACAGTTGGCCAGTGCCAATATTGAGTAGGAGGCCTTCTTCATTCCATACTTGATGCTGAAGTTTATTACACGACAACTTTTGTCTCTTGTCTGGTGGTACAGTTGAGTAGAAGACCTTCACTCCATTACTTGATCTTCAATTTGTGGAGACTTCCATCTCCCTGGGCTGAAATTTATCCTGAGACTTCCTCAACAAACTTGATGATTAAGTTCAGGGCTGGATTAGGTATGGTGTGGTCCTCATGCCACCTATTCAACCCAGACCCCATCTGACCCCTTATAGCAGTCACATATAGGAGAGGTGACCATAGATGTTCACGGCCCATCTCAACTGAATTCTATGGGAGCTATGGAGACAGCCGTGCCAGTGATCACCTTAGACATCAAACGCTACATGAGTTTCCACCTCTTCTGGCTGGATAGTAGCCCCGTTTTCCTGTGATGTGGGGTCTCAGAGGTAAGCAGTATATACACTACCCATATAAACAGTTACTTATAGGGATGTAACTGGGTAATTCTAGATATATGAGACAGACCTCCTTCCTTCTCATTTCACCGGTAGTCTTAGTCTTTCGAGGCAATGGTGGCCCAATCCACCATGAACAACATGAAAAAGTTTGCTATGTGGTCGTGATTTCTAGTTCTTTTGGTGCCAGTGGTAGCCCCTAAATTACAAACCATGTCCTGGTAGCACAATGGGGTGGGAGCCAATATTCTTGCCATGTGGTGAGGTGGAGAAGGTAACAGGGGTGTGGGAAAGTGACAAATGCCCTTGGGGCCTCATAATTAGGTCCCATTTTAAGCCGGTACAATGGGGGATTGTTGCGTAACATACATGAGTGCAATGAATTAGAATGATTCCCCAGAATCTGTCACACTAGGCTCCGGCCTTCACGGCCTTACCATCAATACAGGCCACATGCACGTCTATAAGTCCTCTCCTTCCAGAACAACTCAAGATCTGATGATTTTGGCAGTGGCGAGGCAAATATTTAGCAAATTGCTGATGTGACAAAGACTGCAGTGTGTGAAGGAGGCTTGAAAAGGAGTCTAGCACATTCTGAAGTGTTTTCATCATCTGTTCATGAGGAGAGAAGATTTTGGCTTGAAGATGAAGTTCTCCTTCTTGTAACGGAACAGACATCAGACAGGATTGTTCTTGTACTTTCCTTAAAATAATCTACGGTGTTTAATGAAGTGACTAATGAGAAATATGCAGAAGTTTTGCCTCTATATCTAGCACTAGGTGGCGCTGTTACTAAAGACTGAACTGCAATATTTTTCAACCTTATTTTTGACTATATTACTGTAGGAACCCCCAGCGATCAATCGTAATCTTTGGAGAAACCTGGCAGTAAGTGTTCAGTAGGCGACGGGGTACAACTGGGCGACGGTCCCTACGCTCAATAAGTGCACGACAGACAAACAGACAAGGGAACACAGAGCTAGGGGGAGAAAGGGGCAGTTGCCCACGGCAACACTGTGAGCAACAAGAGAAGTAAAAAGCCGAGTCAAACCAGGAGTGTACGAGGTACCAACCGCAGAGCAGGAGAGTAGTCAGCAAGCCGGGGTCAATATGAAGCAAGGACAATAGTACAAGAAGCTGCAGCAGGGCCAGGAAACCAAACGAAAAGAATCACAAGCAAAGGAGGAACAGGAAAGGCAGGTATAAATAGACAGAGGGCGGGAGCTAGCTCCGTCTGGCCAGGCTGTGATAGGCTCTCCCACTCCTAAGCCTGCCAGCCTGAGTGGTGGAAGATGGAGTCAGTCTCACAGACATAGAAGCAGGTGAAGACTGATTATCTATGGGCGTTAACCCCGAAGCTGTGCCTGGCAGATCCTTTACACATACCTTACGGACACAATGTAACAATTAGGAAGATACAATTACATAAGTCATAGAAACAATTCTGCTGGACCCAGATATGTAAGAAAAATACATATATTACAACAGAAGCTTTTCTCCATATACTGACAGCAAGTGGTGCAGGCAATGAAGAGAACGTCTCAAAAATGGTATATCAATGCGCCCCCTGCAGGAAATCTAAATAAAAAATTTTTTTTTAAAAAAAGCCAAAAAACCTGAGAATTTCAAAATATTCACACCTTTGTCTATGCAGGTTCCCGATATGTTTCACATCATTCCAGAAAATTCTGTATCCGTTCCCGTGGGATCCATTTGGCGTCGATGAAGTGGAACTAGATTGGTGCACAGATCACGCAATTTGCCCATGTGGGGGCTGCAAGAACAAAAATATATTCTTTTTCAAAGACACCCCCCAATACTGTTGTGTATGGACAGTTGGTATTAACATCTTATATAATTCATATGTTGTTGGCAGGTAAAACTTAAAGGGGCTATCCACTTTTTATATTCTTTTTATTAGTAGGAGAGGGCTGTCAGAGCATACTGGGGGGGGGGGGGTTAGTTTTTGCAACAGGAGAGCCACAGCTTGAAGACCACCTACAGCGACAATCTATGTCTGTATGTATGAGTGATGACACCACTACACTTGTGGACAACACCACACAAGGATGACACCACTACACACATGGATGACACCACTACACACATGGATGACACCACTACACTCGTGGACGACATCACTACACTCGTGGACGACATCACACAAGGATGACACCACTACACACATGGATGACATCACTACACTCGTGGACGACATCACACTAGGATGACACCACTACACACATGGATGACACCACTACACACAAGGATGACATCACACGAGGATGACATCATCACTACACACATGGAAGACATCATCACTACACACATGGATGACATCATCACTACACACATGGATGACATCATCACTACACACATGGATGACATCAACACTACACACATGGATGACATCATCACTACACACATTGATGACATCATCACTACACACATGGATGACATCACTACGCACATGGCTGCCGACTTATCACGTCTTGGTTTAACAATCGCATCTTAAAAATATATCTGGTTAGGAGAGAACAAATATATCACTATCAAGGAGTTAAACTTTACTTTCGAGAACTTATTCTTTTTTTTATAGGAAGGAGGTGGGATGTGGGGGGAGGGTCGGAAAACTTCAGGAAAGAACTGCTGAAACTTTTCTTCAGAGATCTGCAGAGATCTGGTAATTTAACTTGACACCAGCTGAGGGAAGGATTCATTACAGTGCAGAATATGTCATCCCTATTAAAAAATAGTCACCAGCCGCATCAAGCCTTGAAGAGAAGCCTCTTGCACAGGATGTCATTAGACATTAGTGCGGCTGCCTTCGCTTTTTGGCTCAGGTTGTCACGGAGGTGGCTGGGATTCACAACCTCTGCAGACACCAGTCGAGAGAAGGCAGATTTTTCTGCTCTTTGTAGAATTCATGCAATTTATTGACTAATACTCTAGTAGAGTCAAAAGCTCTTCTCCTACACGGGGCTGGACCTTGGCCGTATGTCCTCTCCACCCTGTCCATAGTCTTCACCGATGACCTGAATTCATAGCAACTGTGATGATTTTTCTATTCTGTCTGTCTCGACTCACTGCAGTAATTTGCATTCCAGTCTATGTACACACATCACATCCAGAGAGGAAGAACTGGAGCAAAATGAATAAATGAGGTCATCTCCTGGAGCTAAAATGTTCCACCACACCTCCCACACTAGCACAAAGGGTCCCAACCCCCCCATCCCAACCCCAATTCATTCTTATCGCCGAGAACCTCAAGAATGTTCTTCTCTTCCTTCTTTGCTTATGATTGCCACCCAAAAGAGAAGAAGGTCATCCTGAGTTACGCTCCCATCTCTACAGGTCCCAGAGAAACCTTAACATCTACCTCTATATCCTATATGACTCTATGGAGGTTCTTTGATTCAACGTTCTACAAGATGACCAGTTTAGATGAGGTCTGGTTCTTAGATCACACGGGTTGAATGGTTGGGGCACTGCAAACCCCATTATGATGGTCCACCATCTATTTTGTTAGAAGATAAAACTGCATGTAGTTCCTATAGCCCATCAGAGGTCATCCTCATATTAGAGAGCCTCAAGTTAGTTCTTCTCTTCCTTCTTTCCTAATGATAAAAGATTCTCACCACCCAAAGAGAAGAAGAAGGTCGACCTAAGCTGGGGTCTCATAGCAACCTCAGGATCTACCTTCATATCCTATATACCCTATGGTTTGACTCAATGTTCTACAAGGTTATCGTCCACTTTGGTCATAGATGACCAAGTTGGATGAGATCTGTTTCTTACGTCACATGGGTTGAATGGTTGGGGCACTGCAAATCCCATTACGATGGTCTACCACTTATTTTATTAGAAGATAAAACTGCATGTAGTTCCTATATCCCATCAGAGGTCATCCTTATAATGGAGAACCTCAGGACAGTTCTTCTCTTCCTTCTTGCCTAATAAAGACAGATGATTCTCACCACCCAAAAAGAAGAAGGTCAACCTAGGCTGGGGTCTCATCGCTATAGGTCTCATATGAACCCTCAAGATCTACCTCTATATCCTACTCTATACACCTCTATACATCCTGCTTTGTGACACAAATGTTCTCCAAGGTTAATGTCCACTTTGGTCAAGGATGACCAAATTGGATTGGATCTGGTTCTTATGACACACGGGTTGAATGGTCAGGGCACTGCAAACTTCATAATGAACCACCATCAATCTGGTTGGAAGAAAACCCTGCTGATGTCGTTCCTCTATCCCATCAGAGGTCAACTTTTGGCTGCGTGGTTCTTCTTCAAAGGAAATTTTCTTAGTAACATTTAGGCCAGGTCTACCAACACCCAATTGCATATTCATTAGAAGTTCCTGTATAAGAATGCAACCCGGGCCATCAAAAACTTAGGACCACCATCATTCTTCTCAAGATATCTAGATTTGGTGGCACCTTGAGCATAACTAGAACTTTAGCATTTTCAGGGTCCAGAGTGGCCCACTTAGGTGCAAGAACAATCTACTGTATGGGTTCTACTTTGCGATATATATTATGTGACACTTCTCCATCCCTTAAGGTCGGGGCTCATTTACGACCTCGCCATGGGGCCACATGAATTCTTGCTAAGGGTGCAACTATTATCATTTGTGATCTTCCAAGTGGGTTTAGCGGGGTCCGAAATATGAACCCAAAATAATAGTGCAGCCCCCTAAATGGCCCCCTTCACCGCTCAAACGTAGCGATCCCGTGGAGAAACACTGGGTAGCGTCTTGTTCCTCTCTCTGAGGTTCGCAGCGAGTTAGACAAGACGTTCTGTGTTATTTGTTTGCCGTTTTATCACGGTCAGATTCCATCTACACTGAATCCTAATCTCTCACCCCGCCATCCTCACTCGGCAGGGTGATATTCGCATCTCGTTATGTCATCAGCTCAGCTCCGGGTTCGTCTGCTTCTATTTCCAGTGTCTCGAGGACAAGACAGATTCCTTATTCTTTAACCCCGTAATGATGGGATGTGTTCTGCCCCCGTGTAGGCTATGAGCATCAACCGCGTCACCACCAACCGCACCTCGTAGCTCGTTGGGAACAACGGATTCCAGAATGTCTATGGAAGTGGACGAATCTAGAGGAACGGTAAGAGTTGTAACCAAATCAATGACTCCCCCCAATAAAGCCACGGAAGATGACATGCAAACATGGAAGATCGCCGAAGGGGTCCTCAGCCGCTTCCTCCACGACTTCCCTCTACAGCCGGGTATCCATCATTTACCGCAAGACGTCCACCATATCTCAGGAGGAACATGACCACACCAAGAGTGATGGCCCACCACCGCAACTGGGGACACCATTCCTCCAATGGTCTTATACCAAACTTAAGTAACTGCCCTCAAAGAACCTCCGACCCAAATGGGTAAACACCAAACTCCTCCGCGACCTCTTCCTCCACCGTGTCACATCTAAAGAGGTCTCAATATCTGGATAACAAAAAGGTTCTGCAACTTTCTAATAGGCTTTGTGCTCTTCACCATTTTCAGGACATCTGCTTTAAGTCAGTGAATGGAAATCATTGTCTACATTCAGGAGCTGAAAACCTGCACAAACCTAATGATGCTGAGGGTTTGGTACAATTGTATCCAGTTTAGGCAATCCCTATGGAGAGCTCAGTCTTGGGGACAGTTTCTATTTAAGATATGAAAGAGCCTTTAAGAATCAGGGTATGTTGACGCGCTTAGCAAAAAACGTCTGAAAATACGGAGCTGATTTTCAGCTGTTTTTTAATCAAACTCGCGTTTTTCGCTGCATTTTTTACGGCCATTTTTGGAGCGGTTTTCTATAGAGTCAATGAAAAACGGCTCCAAAAACGTCCCAAGAAGTGACATGCACTTCTTTTTCACGGGCGCTTTTTTTACGCAGCGGTTTTTCAAAACGGCCGTGTAAAAAAACGGCCCGTCGGAACAGAACGCAGTTTTTCCCATTGAAATCAATGGGCAGATGTTTGGAGGCGTTCCGCTTCAGATATTTCGACCGTTTTTCGCCTCGAAAAACGGCCGAAAATAAGCCGTGTGAACATACCCATAGTACAAACAGGGAATCTGCAAGTGAAAAAGAAAAAAGACAGGGGCCTTAAAGGGTCAGTATATCCCCATAGTCTTCCCTCCACGTGCTGTGTGGTGCCACACAAGCTATTATTCTCTGGTATCAGCCATTTTAGGCTAGGGAGAGGCTGACTGCAGGACCGGTGAATACAATCTACTGCTCCCTGTTATCCATTCTAGGGAGAGGCTGATAGGACAATTGAATACAACCTATTGCTCTCTGTTATCAGCCATTTACGGCTGTAGAATGCCTGACTGCAGGGACTGGTGGATGTAATCTATCGTTTTCTTTTATCAGCCATTTCAGACTGCGAAGAAGCTGACCGTAGGCAGGAGGGTGGAAGCGATTGTTACCTGTTATCAGCCATTTCAGGCTGCGGAGAGGCTTACTAGGAAGGAGGATGCAATCTATTCTTCCCTGTTATCAGCCAGGGACAGGCTACCCGTAGAGTTCCTTTAGCGGCAGAGTGACAGGAAGTGCTGAAAAGAACATTGTCGTTTTTTACGTATTCTGATCAATCCGATTTTTTGCGCCATTATGTCCCATTTTATTCCCATTGACGACCGCGACAAAGCGGTCACTCCCATGTATTTCCCCGCTGCGGCGCACTTTACGGCAATCTAGCCTTAGCTTGAATATAAGCAAGCCCCCCCTAAACATTTTTGGGTGCAGTGGCCCTTTAAGAACAAACAATATGATGGAGTCTACCCCGAACCCTGAAATACAAGTCGTCTCGAGACTTAGAACTAAAAAAAATCATAAAAGCCGGGGCGAGGATCTAAAATTGAATCTGTGTGTTTACTACCCAGGCAGCCGTGCAAAATGGGTACCAAAAACATGTTAATATTTTCGGTAGGCAATGAGGCGAGCGATTCATCTGGTCTAGACGCTGAAATCACGCCGCAGACACAAAATTATATGAAACGCCGGAGCAAATAAACAGACTGTGGCGCCTCGGCAGCAGATTAGAGGATGTCATTTACTTAAAATTTGCAGCGAGACGGCGCACGAACAGGGGAGAAAAATGGCCCGGCGACTTATCGCAGGATTCCAGCGGGAGAGACAAGGGACGTCGTCTGTCTCTCACGCTCCCTGACAATTGAGTTTTCTGCCAATCAATAACCTGAAGCTTTTCATTCCTTGACTTCCTTTATCAAACTTTTCGCCTCATTCATTGTCCCCGTGGCAGGCGGTGGCGGTGGCAGCGGGAGGGGGAGGGGATCGTTATTAGAGCTGCTGCTGCCGTAGATGAAAGACGATTACAAGAACAATGAAAGATTGAAAGTTTCAGCCGACTCCTGAGAAGTTCATCTGGTTAGTAAGAGTGTTGGATCACATTAGGAGGAACCTGGTCTGCTCCGGTGTGAGAGGTCACGTCACCGAGGCGCGAGGCAGAGGAAGCCTCAGGGGGCAGCAAGGACAGAGGAGAATTTGGTTTTGATTACAATGCGGTCAATGTGAAGGAGAAGGAAACGTATTATTGGATAGATGGAAGGAAGGAAGGAAGGAAGGATAGACGGAAGGAAGGAAGGATAGACGGAAGGAAGGAAGGATAGACGGAAGGAAGGAAGGAAGGATAGACGGAAGGATAGACGGAAGGAAGGAAGGATAGACGGAAGGAAGGAAGGATAGACGGAAGGAACGAAGGATAGACGGAAGGATAGACGGAAGGATAGACGGAAGGATAGACGGAAGGATAGAAGGAAGGAAGGAAGGATAGATGGAAGGAAGGAAGGTTAGACGGAAGGAAGGAAGGATAGACGGAAGGAAGGATAGACGGAAGGAAGGATAGACGGAAGGAAGGATAGACGGAAGGAAGGAAGGATAGACGGAAGGATAGACGGAAGGATAGATGGAAGGAAGGATGGAAGGAAGGAGGGATAGACGGAAGGAAGGAAGGATAGACGGAAGGAACTAAGGATAGATGGAAGGAAGGAAGGATAGAAGGATAGACGGAAGGAAGGATAGACGGAAGGAAGGATAGACGGAAGGAAGGAAGGAAGGATAGACGGAAGGAAGGATAGACGGAAGGAAGGAAGGAAGGATAGACGGAAGGAAGGAAGGATAGACGGAAGGAAGGAAGGATAGACGGAAGGAAGGAAGGATAGACAGACGGAAGGAAGGAAGGATAGACAGACGGAAGGAAGGAAGGATAGACGGAAGGAAAGATGGAAGGATAGACGGAAGGAAAGATGGAAGGATAGACGGAAGGAAAGATGGAAGGATAGATGGAAGGATAGACGGAAGGATAGATGGAAGGATAGAAGGAAGGAAGGATAGATGGAAGGAAGGATAGATGGAAGGATAGAAGGAAGGAAGGATAGATGGAAGGAAGGAAGGATAGATGGAAGGAAGGATAGACGGATAGACGGAAGGAAGGAAGGATAGAAGGATAGACGGACGGAAGGATAGACGGAAGGAAGGAAGGATAGACGGAAGGAAAGAAGGATAGACGGAAGGAAGGAAGGATAGACGGAAGGAAGGAAGGATAGACGGAAGGAAGGAAGGATAGATGGAAGGAAGGCAGGAAGGAAGGAAGGAAGGATAGACGGAAGGATGGAAGGAAGGATAGACGGAAGGAAAGAAGGATAGATGGAAGGAAGGAAGGATAGACGGAAGGAAGGATAGACGGAAGGAAGGATAGACGGAAGGAAGGATAGACGGAAGGATGGAAGGAAGGATAGACGGAAGGAAGGAAGGATAGACGGAAGGAAGGAAGGAAGGATAGACGGAAGGAAGGATAGATATAGACTTGGCAGATCAGGAATGGGCGTGGCTTAATATGCACCAAACGAAAACGAAGCCAACCAAGAGTAAACTGTCTAGAAAGACGCAGCAAATCTATTATACCGCGTGCGCCACTGATCTGGTGTAACTCTTACACAGTATTAGTAAAACTGCCCCTTTATGTTCCGATTACATTGCAGTTGAGGGATAAAAAAAGTTCCAAATTCTTATTCTTATTATTAGATTAAAGAATTTTATGACATATTCAGAGATTATCACTTTTATTGTAGGGGACAGAGGCTGCAATATCAAATGTTCTATATCCAGAACGTGGAGATATCACCGGACAGAACTCCCTGTACACATCAGTAATAACAAAGGTGACAATATTATCAGCTGTGACTAACTGCTGCGCGCCGCAAAGACCCGAACTCATCCATATATATATACTGTATATACACACACTAGAACCGGAAATATTCAACATCTTTACACAATGACAGAACCACTTCTCCTGTCCTGTATACTGGGTGTAATTCTCAGTATCTGTATTATTCTGTATATATGGACACTGCACAGTACCACTCCTCCTGTCCTGTATACTGGGTGTAATTCTCAGTATCTGTATTATTCTGTATATATGGACACTGCACAGTACCACTTCTCCTGTCCTGTATACTGGGTGTAATTATCAGTATCTGTATTATTCTGTATATATGGACACTGCACAGTACCACTTCTCCTGTCCTGTATACTGGGTGTAATTCTCAGTATCTGTATTATTCTGTATATATGGACACTGCACAGTACCACTCCTCCTGTCCTGTATACTGGGTGTAATTCTCACTATCTGTATTATTCTGTAATGACGGACACTGCTCAGTACCACTTCTCCTGTCCTGTATACTGGGTGTAATTCTCAGTATCTGTATTATTCTGTATATATATACACTGCACAGTACTACTTCTCCTGTCCTGTATACTGGGTGTAATTCTCAGTATCTGTATTATTCTGTATATATGGACACTGCACAGTACCACTTCTCCTGTCCTGTATACAGGGTGTAATTCTCAGTATCTGTATTATTCTGTATATATGGACACTGCACAGTACTACTTCTCCTGTCCTGTATACTGGGTGTAATTCTCAGTATCTGTATTATTCTGTATATATGGACACTGCACAGTACCACTTCTCCTGTCCTGTATACTGGGTGTAATTCTCAGTATCTGTATTATTCTGTATATATGGACACTGCACAGTACCACTTCTCCTGTCCTGTATACTGGGTGTAATTCTCAGTATCTGTTTTATTCTGTATATATATACACTGCACAGTACCACTTCTCCTGTCCTGTATACTGGGTGTAATTCTCAGTATCTGTATTATTCTGTATATATGGACACTGCACAGTACCACGTCTCCTGTCCTGTATACTGGGTGTAATTCTCAGTATTTGTATTATTCTGTATATATGGACACTGCACAGTACTACTTCTCCTGTCCTGTATACTGGGTGTAATTCTCAGTATCTGTATTATTCTGTATATATGCACACTGCACAGTACCACGTCTCCTGTCTTGTATACTGGGTGTAATTCTCAGTATCTGTATTATTCTGTATATATGCACTGCACAGTACCACTTCTCCTGTCCTGTATACTGGGTGTAATTCTCAGGACCTGTATTATTCTGTATATACACTGCACAGTACCACTTCTCCTGTCCTGTATACTGGGTGTAATTCTCAGTATCTGTATTATTCTGTATATATATATATATATACACTGCACAGTACCACTTCTCCTGTCCTGTATACTGGGTGTAATTCTCAGTATCTGTATTATTCTGTATATATATACACTGCACAGTACCACTTCTCCTGTCCTGTATACTGGGTGTAATTCTCAGTATCTGTATTATTCTGTATATATACACTGCACAGTACCACTTCTCCTGTCCTGTATACTGGGTGTAATTCTCAGGACCTGTATTATTCTGTATATACACTGCACAGTACCACTTCTCCTGTCCTGTATACTGGGTGTAATTCTCAGTATCTGTATTATTCTGTATATATATATATATACACTGCACAGTACCACTTCTCCTGTCCTGTATACTGGGTGTAATTCTCAGTATCTGTATTATTCTGTATATATATATACACTGCACAGTACCACTTCTCCTGTCCTGTATACTGGGTGTAATTCTCAGTATCTGTATTATTCTGTATATATACACTGCACAGTACCACTTCTCCTGTCCTGTATATGAGTCCTAGTCCCCCCTCCGCCCAGTCCGCTGTGACATTAATGATAAATAATTTACCATAATAAGTGGGCGGGGCTTGTGTACGGTAAATAAGGCTTCATTAATGGAGTCCGTCCCTGCGCCGCTGATGGGAAGAACGTGACACAGACGGGAAATCTACATTATTCTGTCTGATAACGGAGACGATGTAAATGAATGATCAGGGGGTGAAACTGCCACATGTTTCAGGGTCTTCACTACGGCTGCTCTGAGCTGAGGAAAACCATCGGGGGTCCACACAAGAATAAAAGTTTGTGCACCCCCCACTAAGAAGTAGATCTGGCCAATGCGAACAGGTGCAGACAATCAATCAGACATCCATGTAATCTCTATAGACAGACATTACTAGTAGAATGAGTCCAACTGGAGAGCCGAGTGACGGGCAGCCTGGCACTGCCATACGATGCCACTTCTCTAGGTCAGTTCATCACATCCCTGCCCTGGTAGTGTTATTCGGTCCTCGGTGATCACGGATTTCATCAAGTGGAAATGTCCAGAGATTATAATTTTCTACTTCTCTACCTGTAGAAGTGTCAGTCTTTACTGCGGTTCTGACATTCTATTCAAGGATTCCAAAGCTGGAAACTATGAGCCCCCTGGAATAGCCCTTTAAGCGTAAAGATCCCTCAAATAAAATTGGTTATAATCTATATGCTGGGCTACTGCTCTTACAAGATTACAGATTAGTGGACAGTATGGGATGGATGACGGATTAGCAGAATTTTACTGTAGTATTGATCTGAAAAGGTGAATGTGCCCTTTATCTCCGGGAGACATGTCACCAATAATACCCATAAAGATGAATGGCAGCCAGGCAGGATCCGGTCCCTCTCACCGCGGGGTTATGTTTCCTACCGAGAGAAAAATCGCTAAACCTTCCCCCGAGTTTTAGGGTTAAAAGACCTAAATCTCAGTGGATTGGCTGCAACTGCAAAGATTTACCCGAGCGTCCACATTATCGCAATGCCCAGACACAATGTAAAAGCAGCAACCACAGATAGGCTAAAAATGCTACATTTTACCCCCAACCAATTATTATTGGAGCAATCAGATTGTACGTAATATTTTGCAGCAATCTGATTGTATGATAGATCAAAATGATGAGGTCTCATTTATTTAAATAAATAAAAAATCTGTAAAATGATTGATCCTGATATTCCTGGGTCACGAACAAAACGCCAGAACTACAGTGAAGACCGACACAAGCACCCAATTCTAGAAGACAGATTATACAGCTTAGGGCAGGAGACAGGGGCATTGTGAGATGGACAGGGGTACACATGGTCCTCATCTAAACACAATGTAGCACCAGCAGAACGGCCATAATTGCTAAATTCCACCCATAACCAATCATTGGATTAGAACAATCTGATTGTACGAAAAATCAAACGAATCAAGTCTTCTATAAATAAATCCTGACTCATGAATAGAATCCCAGATCTACAGTGATGACTGACACACAAGCAAAGTAGGAGAGCGCCAGCTGGTGGCATAAACTTCTACATGGCGGCCATTTTTTATTTAAAGGGCCAGGCTGCTTATTAACGCCGGTAATTTTATATCCAAACTTTCTTTTTGCAACTTGCTCCAATTTTATATAATTCATCAAATTTTTTATTACATTTTTAAAAACTTTTACTGTGTTGACTGCGCTGCCGCTGCCGCTGCCGCTGCCGCCCGCTAAAGCGCTCCCTCTAATTATTATCACATTTAGTCGGCCTGTTAAGGCTCTGTTCACACGCTTAACCAAAAACGTCTGGAAAATACGGAGCTGTTTTCAAGGGAAAACAGCTCCTGATTTTCAGACGTTTTTTAAGCCACTCGCGTTTTTTCGCGGCGTTTTTTTATGGCCGTTTTTCAATAGAGTCAATGAAAAACGGCTCCAAAAACGTCCCAAGAAGTGACCTGCACTTTTTTCATGGCCGTTTTTTTACGCGGCCATTATTCAAAATGGCCGCGTAAAAAAAACGGCCCGTCAGAACAAAACGCCGTTTTCCCATTGCAATCGATGGGCAGATGTTTGGAGGCGTTCTGCTTCCGATTTTCAGCCATTTACGGCCCGAAAATAAGCCGTGTGAACATCGCCTAAGTGTTATTAAAATGTCATTCTGCGCAGCGCAGGGAGAGGAGGCGCCAGATAAATACCCCTAATCACCCCGACTGTGCCAACGACGCCATTGTTAGAGGAGCCGTAGCCATTGTATATGGAGATAATGGGATTAGTAATATCTGCTCTGTATCTAATATCTGGGTACCGGGGTAATGGGGGTTAGGGTTCGCCTCTGCACGGCTAACACCAAGCCCCGCCTTAGTAATGGACGCCGTCAATCAGCCAGCGGTTATTAATAAGGCGGTAATAATAACGTTTTAAAAAAAATAGATTTTTTTTTTAATTGAAATCATTTTTTTTTTTTTAAAAAACCTGTTGAAACCAGGACTATTGGTGAGTGGCTCGTGACCCCCTGGAGGTCTTCACGCGGAGACACATTGTACATACACGTCAGGAGAGGCGACCGCTCCTCTATCACTGCAGTCTCACCTCAATTTGTAGTTTTGAGCGGAGTTTGACTTTAAGTTTCAGATTCTCCCGGAACCAGGCAGCGACGCAAGGGGAACCAGGCAGCGACGCAAGGGGAACCAGGCAGCGACGCAAGGGGAACCAGGCAGCGACGCAAGGGGAACCAGGCAGCGACGCAAGGGGAACCAGGCAGCGACGCAAGGGGAACCAGGCAGCGACGCAGGGGGAACAAGGCAGCGACGCAGGGGGAACAAGGCAGCGACGCAGGGGGAACAAGGAAGCGACACAGGGGGACCAAGGCAGCGACGCAAGGGGAACAAAGAAGCGACGCAGGGGGAACAAGGCAGCGACGCAAGGGGAACAAAGAAGCGACGCAGGGGGAACAAGGCAGCGACGCAAGGGGAACCAGGCAGCGACGCAAGGGGAACCAGGCAGCGACGCAAGGGGAACAAGGAAGCGACGCAGGGGGAACAAGGCAGCGACGCAGGGGGAACAAGGCAGCGACGCAGGGGGAACAAGGCAGCGACGCAGGGGGAACAAGGAAGCGACGCAGGGGGAACAAGGAAGCGACACAGGGGGACCAAGGCAGCGACGCAAGGGGAACAAAGAAGCGACGCAGGGGGAACAAGGCAGCGACGCAGGGGGAACAAGGCAGCGACGCAGGGGGAACAAGGCAGCGACGCAGGGGGAACAAGGAAGCGACGCAGGGGGAACAAGGAAGCGACGCAGGGGGACCAAGGCAGCGACGCAAGGGGAACAAAGAAGCGACGCAGGGGGAACAAAGAAGCGACGCAGGGGGAACAAGGCAGCGACGCAGGGGGAACAAGGCAGCGACGCAGGGGAACAAGGCAGCGACGCAAGGGAACAAGGCAGCGACGCAGGGGGAACAAGGCAGCGACGCAGGGGAACAAGGCAGCGACGCAAGGGAACAAGGCAGCGACGCAGGGGGAACAAAGAAGCGACGCAGGGGGAACAAGGCAGCGACGCAGGGGAACAAGGCAGCGACGCAGGGGGACCAAGGCAGCGACGCAGGGGAACAAGGCAGCGACGCAGGGGGAACAAGGCAGCGACGCAGGGGAACAAGGCAGCGACGCAAGGGAACAAGGCAGCGACGCAGGGGGAACAAAGAAGCGACGCAGGGGGACCAAGGCAGCGACGCAAGGGGAACAAGGCAGCGACGCAAGGGAACAAGGCAGCGACGCAGGGGAACAAGGCAGCGACGCAACGTAACAACTTCTTACTTTTATCCGCATCTCCAGTGTAATTATCTTCTAAAGACTTTCAGGGTCACAAACTTTTACTCAGTAGACTGAGCAGCATTATGAGATTCTATAAGGGTATGTTCACACGGCCAAATTTCAGACGTATACGAGGCGTATTATGCCTCGTTTTACGTCTGAAAATAGGGCTCCAATACGTCGGCAAACATCTGCCCATTCATTTGAATGGGTTTGCCGACGTACTGTGCAGACGACCTGTTATTTACGCGTCGTCGTTTGACAGCTGTCAAACGACGGCGCGTAAATATACAGCCTCGTCAAAAGAAGTGCAGGACACTTATATACATTATATGCAGGACACTTCTTTGGACGTTTTTGGAGCTGTTTTCTCATAGACTCCAATGAAAACAGCTCCAAAAACGGACGTAAAAAACGCCGCGAAAAACGCCGCAAAAAATGCGAGTTGGTAAAAAAAACGTCTGAAAAGCAGGGTCTGTTTTCCCTTGAAAACAGCTCTGGATTTTCAGACGTTTTTGTTGACTACATGTGAACATACCCTAAAGGTGACCGTTACCGCGCTGCATGAAGACGCGGCCGCGAGTTATACAAACCCAAGAAATAGCGACGGTTGTTTATAGAACACGACTGCCCATTGTCAGCAGACATTCATGTCGGAACGCTTTCCATAGCAACTTAATTATTATTTCTCACAACTGAGGGTTTGTTACAATGTATCCAGTCTAAACACATCAGCAGCACAAATCTCTCTCCTGTCCTGTTAGTTTGTTACAGTGTATCAGTGCAGGTAAAATGTATCAGTCTGTGGAGCAGCCTGCTTACCTGAGAGAGTATTGTCTAGACTGAACACAATCGCAACAAACCTTCAACTATGATAAGTATTAGGGGAGGACAAATGTCAATGAGATGAGCTGCAGTGTAAAGCATGGGGGAGGGAAATTACAGCAGCCTGAGATCATGAGACAGGACAATGACAAAGCTATACGGGATGCGGAGGAAACCGTTACACCCATGCACTGCTTCTTGCAGGGGCCCCAAAAAAAAAAAAAAGTATTCGAAATGACACATGGTTGGCGGGGGCCTTTTTACAGGAGTTTTAAATTAGGTCATCGAGAAAGGAATTGGATTACAGACTACCTCAGACTCCAATAGACATTGCAGGTAAACTGGAGTTACTGATTGCAGCTGGACCCTAATGGAGCAGAACTGCAGTGTAAAGCACTGTGGTGGGCAGAAAAACTACCGGATTGTCTGATGAGACAGGGATTGGATTACAGAATACCTCAGACTCCAACAGACAATACAGCTAAACTGGACTAACTGATTAGTTGAGCACTAATAAAGTAGAGCTGCAGTGTAAAGCATGGTGTTGGACAGAGCAGCAGCCTGAGCTGCATTAGAACGTGTGATTTCGCATCATGTAATGTGTAGACGCCAGAACCCGTCAGCGTTAAACACGACCTTCCTGCATTCAGACAAACACAATGAGAATTGCGGAGAAGTCAGATCATTATTCAAATTATTCAAAAGAAACAGAAAAAAAAAAATTACAGATATCCGCCGCCACCGATTCCCTTTGTCTTCTCTTTCCTGCAATCTAAACTTTGATTTTGTTAACTTTGAATCAGTTTTCCCGCAGATAAGCGGCGCCTGCTGTAATTACAACTTTTTACACTCCGGTTACATAATCAGTTTTCTATTATAAGAAGAATCGCGGCGGCTGCTCAGGGTCAGGACTGCGCACGTGTCCGCCATTGTTGTCTTGAAGGTAGAATTACTAATATCATCTGGAGAGTATAGCAACAAGTTGTTATGGGGGCACCATGGCTGTAGTTAAGGGGCACGGTGGCTTTAATAAAGGGGAGGGAGCAATGTGACTAATGAAGGGGGCAATGTGGATGTAAAGGGGGCAATGTGGATGTAAAGGGGGCAATGTGGATGTAAAGGGGGCAATGTGGATGTAAAGGGGGCAATGTGGATGTAAAGGGGCAATGTGGATGTAAAGGGGCAATGTGGATGTAAAGGGGGCAATGTGGATGTAAAGGGGGCAATGTGGATATAAAGGGGGCAATGTGGATGTAAAGGGGCAATGTGGATGTAAAGGGGGCAATGTGGATGTAAAGGGGGCAATGTGGATGTAAAGGGGCAATGTGGATGTAAAGGGGGCAATGTGGATGTAAAGGGGCAATGTGGATGTAAAGGGGGCAATGTGGATGTAAAGGGGGCAATGTGGATGTAAAGGGGGCAATGTGGATGTAAAGGGGCAATGTGGATGTAAAGGGGCAATGTGGATGTAAAGGGGCAATGTGGATGTAAAGGGGGCAATGTGGATGTAAAGGGGCAATGTGGATGTAAAGGGGCAATGTGGATGTAAAGGGGCAATGTGGATGTAAAGGGGGCAATGTGGATGTAAAGGGGCAATGTGGATGTAAAGGGGCAATGTGGATGTAAAGGGGGCAATGTGGATGCAAAGGGGCAATGTGGATGTAAAGGGGGCAATGTGGATGTAAATGGGGCAATGTGGATGTAAAGGGGGCAATGTGGATGTAAAGGGGGCAATGTGGATGTAAAGGGGGCAATGTGGATGTAAAGGGGGCAATGTGGATGTAAAGGGGGCAATGTGGATGTAAAGGGGGCACTGCGGCTTTAATAAAGGGGAGGGGGCAATGTGACTAATGAAGGGGGCAATGTGGATGTAATGGGGCACTAAGACAGTGATGTCATCATTAATGCTGTAACGGGGGGCCCTTTAAATTGGTACCCAAACAATATGGCCGCTTATAGAGATCAGTGCATTTGCAGGCACCGCTACATACATGGGATAGTTCCCGCCTCTCAGATCTTTGCAGATCTGTAAAATAGCGCAACTACATCACAAGATTGACCCCCCCCCCCACCCCCACCAATGAATGGCCTAGTAAAACACTTCACTCAAGAGGACGACGACTGCGGCAAAACCGCTGCAAAAACCGTAAGCCGTGCAGTGGTTAATGAGGATAAAATAAGAACGTGCTGGTCGCGGTTAGAGGGTCCGGGAGCGCGGTGAGGACGCCCAGTATGACCGCGGATCTTCATTTCTGCCATCAGCGAGGTGACAGCTTCTCTCCAGCATCCTCGCCGTGGCCTCCGCAGCTCCCCGCTCGCTAATTTATCTGCTTTGTGACTGTCTAGACATTGTTTGGGTCCGAGGGCCGGCTGCTCAGTTGTGCGCCCGCTGCGGCGGCGGTGGCAGAGTTCACTGGAGCCGTCCTCTGTCTCTCCGGTTATTAAGAGGCTAAATTATTCTGCTTACCAAAGATGAGAGTCACGCAGAAGCAGCCGGAGAGACGGGGCGAGACGGCGAGAGGTAAAGAGGTCAAACGCCTCGTCAGATTGCTCAGCGGCTGCGTACACAGAGAGCGAAGGGGCACGGCCGCCGCAAAAGAGGAATTCTTTACGAAATGTAGCTAAAATAATAAAAAAAAAAGTTGCAGCGATCTGTAAATCTCCCTGATGTTCATCGTACTCCTATAGAACGCGACGGCAACGGTATTACCGAAAGTCTTTACAGATTAAAGGGGTTCTCCGGGACTGATCGCCCATCAATATCAAATCTGTGGGGGTCCAATTCCTGGCACCCCCGCCAGTCAGCTGACAATGGCCTGCTGTGAGCGCGGTGTCTCCATCATTGTTTACCAGGCACAGCGCCGTACATTTGGTTGTGGCTGTTCCTGGTACTGCAGCTCAATCCTACACTAGTAAAAGAGACAGAGCTGCAGTACCTGGCGCAGCCACAACAAAATGTACGGCGCTGTGC
Source organism: Rhinoderma darwinii (assembly GCF_050947455.1). Lineage (NCBI taxonomy): Eukaryota > Metazoa > Chordata > Amphibia > Anura > Rhinodermatidae > Rhinoderma > Rhinoderma darwinii. Next base: position 5,620,721 of record NC_134699.1, on the reverse strand, counting down.
GTGGAAAAAACGTGAGGATTGCAGGTAAAAGAGCGCGGACAACAATCGTTTAAAACCACGCTGATATGTGGTAAAATGGCACGTTGACTGGAAGGAGCCGCCAAATGTATCCCTACCACTAAGGTCTTTACAAATGGTGCAATCAAATCATGGTTTTGCCACAATTTAGTGAGAAAAAAAAACACGGAAATTGACACGATTTGACCTCTCTGTGTGAATATCGCGGTTTATTGCCGCATTTTGCCATCATTTTGCAGTAGTTGCAGCAAGAAACAAACAATACGACTGCTACGTCTGAATATACCCGGAGGGTCGACTTACAGGTAAAAACCGCATCAAACTGTGCGCAATTTACAATGAATTGTCATGGTTTTCGCACGTGCGGTTTCTAAAGGTGAAAAATGCTAAATAATTGGGTTCACCAGTAAAACACTGACAGACACAACGGCAGCGACAGACACAACGGCAGCGACAGACACAACGGCAGCGACAGACACAACGGCAGCGACAGACACAACGGCAGCCACAGACACAACGGCAGCCACAGACACAACGGCAGCCACAGACACAACGGAAGCCACAGACACAACGGCAGCCACAGACACAACCGCAGCGACAGACACAACCGCAGCGACAGACACAACCGCAGCCACAGACACAACGGCAGCCACAGACACAACGGCAGCGACAGACACAACGGCAGCCACAGACACAACGGCAGCCACAGACACAACGGCAGCGACAGACACAACCGCAGCCACAGACACAACGGCAGCCACAGACACAACGGCAGCGACAGACACAACCGCAGCCACAGACACAACGGCAGCGACAGACACAACCGCAGCCACAGACACAACGGCAGCCACAGACACAACCGCAGCGACAGACACAACCGCAGCGACAGACACAACCGCAGCGACAGACACAACGGCAGCCACAGACACAACCGCAGCCACAGACACAACGGCAGCCACAGACACAACCGCAGCCACAGACACAACCGCAGCGACAGACACAACCGCACAACCTGTGCACACATTGCACACGCTCACCTTGCGCCCGCAGTGGCCAAACAAGAGCACAGGCCGGAGCGGAAACACTTATGAGGTCATTCCTGAATTAAAATCACCTGGGCCAAATATGTGGCAGGTCCTGGTTTACCTTGAAAACAGCCCCCGATTTTCAGACGTTTTTTATTCAAAGTCGCGTTTTTCGCGGCTGTTTTTCTATAGAGTCTAAAAAAAACGGCTGAAGAAGTGACATGCACTTTTGAAAAACAGCAGCATAAAAAACGCCCTGTCGGAACAGAACGCCGTTTTTCAATGGGCAGATGTCTGGAGGCGTTTTGCTTCCGATTTTTCAGTCGTTTTTCGGGCCATTCACGGAACATAGCCTCAGGGTGAGTTCACACGCAGCAGATTTGTTGCAGAAATTTCTGTGCCTGAAAATCATTTGCATTGATCTTTGGCTGCGTTTACATGAGACGCATTTGGTAAAAATCGCGATCGTTTTATCACTATCTGCGAGGCGGTTTTTGTCTGTACGGTGATTGCAGGTGATACATTTATTTGACCTGCTTCATCTGTAAAAACCGCAACGCAAACCTCCGCAATTCGCGGTAAAAACGCTTTTATGCGTTTTTTTATCGTGAAGCCAAAAACGTCTCATGTAAATTAATCTTGCCTGGCTTCACTCGTCGCGGTTAAAATACGTTGTTTTTTTTGTGGCCCCCAGTCTTAGCCTCTGTTCACACGCCAAAGTAAAAACGGCCGTAATATACGGGAGCGGTTTTCAAGGGTAAACAGAGTCTAATTTTCATTCGTTTTTAAAGCATCAAACGTTTTTTTGATGCGTTTTTTCAAACAGACGCGTAAAAAAATGCCCTGTCTGAATGAAACGCTGTTTTTCCCATTGAAATCAACGGGCAGATGTTTGTAGCTTCCGTTTTTTTCAGGCGTTTTTTAAGGTGTTTACGCCCCAAAAACACTGCGTGTGAACATACCCTTACGAGAACGACTTCAATTTTCTGTGAATGTCCCCTTTAACTGGCTAATTAGCTGCGAGCAGGTGATTGTTATGGGGGAGGGGGAACGAAGGCGTAAACTTGTAGCAGCGGAGGAAGAAGTCAGCAAGGCAGGTAAGAAACCATCACCATTGGCCGCCAGCGGAGACCCCCTTTAAATGACCATTGTAACAGATTTGTTGCTTCACGAAACAAAGTATCACAAATAAATATTACCATAGCAACCGGGTTCCAGGGGTACAAGTGGGCGATAGTGCAGGGTTTTCTCCTACGTATCGGATGCCGCACCAGAATTATCCATTGCCGGATTATCAGACGGTCATAGGAAAGTACGTGCGACCTTGAGGAAGACCGCCGGCGATGTAACACAAAGTCTGCTCTCCCGCGCTGGAATATCAGGCTTTCCACGTTATTGGCGCCGGATTAAAGGAATTTCACCGTCTATTGTTTCTAATGGGTCAATTCATTTGCTTGGCCTAAAAGTTTCCACAGTGACTAGATCCATTTATACACAGTCCAGCGAGGCAGAGCAGGGGTTAATGCGGCCGGTGAGAGAGCGAAATATTACAGTCGGTAACGCAGGATAATCGTCTTATAAGGAGATCACGTCCTCACCTGCTGCTGCTCCAGACACAAGTGCCGGCTGCTACCAGAGAGCAGCAGAGCGATGTATGTCAGCAGGGCGGGGCCTCGTCTCTATGTTGCTGTTTAGTATTTGTGGCTTCTATGTTACATTTCTATCTATCCCGTATCTACAATGTATCATATTCCGTGACCCGCGGCGGCCGCGCCGGACTTGCTGGGAGAACAAACTCGTCCATTGTTACAAAATGCAAAAAAAAAGCTACATGCACCAAATCACATTGTTCATACATAAGCCCCACCCCCAAACCGTGACCACACCCCCTAATAAGTCACCGCCATAATGTATATAGCATGACATCAGCATGTGCCAGCTGTGGTATATATAAAACAGTGCCAGTCATATCAGCCATAGTGACCATGTAATACAGGAATATATTACCCACATAACGCCCGCCATATTACCCACAGCCATAACGCCCGCCATATTACCTACAGCCATAACGCCGGCCATATTACCCACAGCCATAACACCCGCCATATTACCTACAGCCATAACGCCCGCCATATTACCTACAGCCATAACGCCCGCCATATTACCTACAGCCATAACGCCCGCCATATTACCTACAGCCATAACACCCGCCATATTACCTACAGCCATAACGCCCGCCATATTACCCACAGCCATAACGCCCGCCATATTACCTACAGCCATAACGCCCGCCATATTACCCACAGCCATAACGCCCGCCATATTACCCACAGCCATAACGCCCGCCATATTACCTACAGCCATAACGCCGGCCATATTACCCACAGCCATAACACCCGCCATATTACCTACAGCCATAACGCCGGCCATATTACCTACAGCCATAACACCCGCCATATTACCTACAGCCATAACGCCCGCCATATTACCCACAGCCATAACGCCCGCCATATTACCTACAGCCATAACGCCCGCCATATTACCCACAGCCATAACGCCGGCCATATTACCCACAGCCATAACACCCGCCATATTACCTACAGCCATAACGCCCGCCATATTACCTACAGCCATAACGCCGGCCATATTACCCACAGCCATAACACCCGCCATATTACCTACAGCCATAACACCCGCCATATTACCCACAGCCATAACACCCGCCATATTACCCACAGCCATAACACCCGCCATATTACCTACAGCCATAACACCCGCCATATTACCTACAGCCATAACACCCGCCATATTACCTACAGCCATAACACCCGCCATATTACCTACAGCCATAACGCCGGCCATATTACCTACAGCCATAACGCCCGCCATATTACCTACAGCCATAACGCCGGCCATATTACCCACAGCCATAACACCCGCCATATTACCTACAGCCATAACACCCGCCATATTACCCACAGCCATAACACCCGCCATATTACCCACAGCCATAACGCCCGCCATATTACCTACAGCCATAACGCCCGCCATATTACCTACAGCCATAACACCCGCCATATTACCTACAGCCATAACGCCCGCCATATTACCCACAGCCATAACGCCCGCCATATTACCTACAGCCATAACACCCGCCATATTACCTACAGCCATAACGCCCGCCATATTACCTACAGCCATAACGCCCGCCATATTACCTAAAGCCATAACGCCCGCCATATTACCCACAGCCATAACGCCCGCCATATTACCCACAGCCATAACGCCCGCCATATTACCTACAGCCATAACACCCGCCATATTACCTACAGCCATAACACCCGCCATATTACCTACAGCCATAACGCCTGCCATATTACCTACAGCAATAACGCCCGCCATATTACCTACAGCAATAACGCCCGCCATATTACCCACAGCCATAACACCCGCCATATTACCTACAGCCATAACACCCGCCATATTACCTACAGCCAGAACGCCCGCCATATTACCTACAGCTGTAGTCCCCCATATTACCTACAGCCATAACGCCGGCCATATTACCTACAGCCAGAACGCCCGCCATATTACCTACAGCCATAACGCCCGCCATATTACCCACAGCCATAACACCCGCCATATTACCCACAGCCATAACACCCGCCATATTACCCACAGCCATAACGCCCGCCATATTACCTACAGCCATAACGCCCGCCATATTACCTACAGCCATAACACCCGCCATATTACCTACAGCCATAACGCCCGCCATATTACCCACAGCCATAACGCCCGCCATATTACCTACAGCCATAACACCCGCCATATTACCTACAGCCATAACGCCCGCCATATTACCTACAGCCATAACGCCCGCCATATTACCCACAGCCATAACGCCCGCCATATTACCCACAGCCATAACGCCCGCCATATTACCTACAGCCATAACACCCGCCATATTACCTACAGCCATAACACCCGCCATATTACCTACAGCCATAACACCCGCCATATTACCTACAGCCATAACGCCCGCCATATTACCTAAAGCCATAACGCCCGCCATATTACCCACAGCCATAACGCCCGCCATATTACCCACAGCCATAACGCCCGCCATATTACCTACAGCCATAACACCCGCCATATTACCTACAGCCATAACACCCGCCATATTACCCACAGCCATAACGCCCGCCATATTACCTACAGCCATAACGCCCGCCATATTACCCACAGCCATAACGCCCGCCATATTACCTACAGCCATAACACCCGCCATATTACCTACAGCCATAACGCCCGCCATATTACCTACAGCCATAACACCCGCCATATTACCTACAGCCATAACACCCGCCATATTACCCACAGCCATAACGCCCGCCATATTACCTACAGCCATAACACCCGCCATATTACCTACAGCCATAACGCCCGCCATATTACCTACAGCCATAACACCCGCCATATTACCTACAGCCATAACACCCGCCATATTACCTACAGCCATAACGCCCGCCATATTACCCACAGCCATAACGCCCGCCATATTACCTACAGCCATAACGCCCGCCATATTACCCACAGCCATAACGCCCGCCATATTACCCACAGCCATAACACCCGCCATATTACCTACAGCCATAACGCCGGCCATATTACCTACAGCCATAACGCCCGCCATATTACCCACAGCCATAACGCCCGCCATATTACCTACAGCCATAACGCCGGCCATATTACCTACAGCCATAACGCCCGCCATATTACCCACAGCCATAACGCCCGCCATATTACCTACAGCCATAACACCCGCCATATTACCTACAGCCATAACGCCTGCCATATTACCTACAGCAATAACGCCCGCCATATTACCTACAGCAATAACACCCGCCATATTACCCACAGCCATAACGCCCGCCATATTACCCACAGCCATAACACCCGCCATATTACCTACAGCCATAACACCCGCCATATTACCCACAGCCATAACGCCCGCCATATTACCCACAGCCATAACACCCGCCATATTACCTACAGCCAGAACGCCCCCCATATTACCTACAGCTGTAGTCAACCATAATGCCTGCCATATTACCCACAGCTGTAGTCCCCCATAATGCCTGCCATATTACCTACAGCCATAACGCCCGCCATATTACCTACAGCTGTAGTCCCCCATATTACCCACAGCTTTAGTCCCCCATAATGCCTGCCATAGCGCCTTCAACTTACAACACCAGATTTCCTCTTCCTGGTTGAATGCTACAGATGCAGCAACACGTAGCTAGCAGCTTAGCCAACCTAAATGAACCCCTGTCGTGCCTCCCTAAATGTGCACTCATAGCCGTGCCAGCCACATTTACCCCATAACAGTAACAACTATAGTGACACAGACCGAGCATTGGGAGAGATGGAGGCGGGAGGGACGGGGAATGGAAATCTGCAGAAGTCAATACTCAGGTGACGACCCCTAGGGGGCACTGTAATGGCAGCCATCAGTGGTTGTCACCCGGCATGTGATACTCCTGGATGAATCGCAGCGGCCGCCATATCTGTTTCCTCATTTACCTGCTGATGATAGTGAATCTACTATTAGGAATGTGAGTGGCGTATCCGTATAGGGGACTGAGTAAATACTGCACCCCCTCCCATTACATCAATGCTCTCCATATACAGGAAATCCTCAGGAATGCATCTCAAGACCGGCCCCAGCCAAGAGACAAGTCACCCGCTCCACCTGGGTACCTTAAAGGGACACCACCATCAAAAAGTTGTTTATTTTTTCGTAATAATTGTTTACATTTTTTTTTTATTCTGTAACGTTTCATTACATAATGGCACTTTTCACATCGACCACTAGGTGGCAGTACAAGAAGCTGCACGGTTGACTGTTAGATAACAGCATCTCTTTTTACTGCTTGCAGCAAAACTGAATGTGTAGTAGGTGGAGCAGACAAATCTGAGGGGGCGGAGCGTGACACCAGGATTCTCTCTCTGGTATTCTCTGAATCCCGTTGTCATGCTCCGCCCCCTGTGACCCTGTGCTGTATCCGTTTTATCAGGAGTGTTCCTTTAATGACAGAATTGTCTGGATTTGTCTGTAAGGGTACAGACATACGTAGTGGCCCCTATCTGACTGCGTGGTTTACCTGCCTTGGCCTTACTTTTTATTTAGTTTTTGTATGCTGCAGCTTTGGAGACAACTATAGAATGGGGAGGAGGTTGTGGCTTCCCTGCAGGGGACTTCTTATTCTTTTATTCCTCATAGCGCTGCACTGCTCCTTTAACATGTTAAAGGGGGGTGGGTCCAGATTAGAAACATTGTTACTTTTTTCCAAAAACAGCACCACTCCTGTCCACAGGTTGTGTCTGGTATTGCAGCTCCGCTACATTCAAGTGAATTGGGCTGAGCTGCAATACCACACACAACCTGTGGACAGGGGTGGTGCTGTTTTTGGAAAAAAAGAAAATCCCTACAGCGTTCCCTCCACATCCCAGGCAGGCACATGAATAGATTATATACTTCTATAGTGTGCGGGCCCATCAAACAGCACCCCGAATCTCAGCTTCCTGGACCCCTTTAAGTAGAAGAGGTTGAGTGGCCTCCTTAAAGGGACAGTCCATTTTTTTTTTAATGTATGACAATACCTTCAGAAACAAAAATACCAAAATAACCGGGTACAAAGATGGATTCCTTGTGAGAACAAAGCTATAAAAAGTGCAGGAGCTGCTGCTTGTGAGATAACGACTTGGAGCAGATAACGTGTCCTGACTTATTCCTGGAGCTTCTGTGAATCATAATAAGCAACGTGACTCACAGGTGTTACGTCTGGGCGAAGCGCGAACACGTGTCCCGGGGCTCTGGGATTCTCGATTCCTTATATTTGCCCAGGATCTCACTTAACTGCGGTCATTGTTTAACCACACGGTTATTAATAGCGGGATAAGTGTTGTCGGCTGGCTCAGGGTGTCATAGTCAGCGACCGCAGTGAGACGTTCTAAAACTATGTGTCCCAGATGGGGCGTCGTGCCCTGCCGCTGAGCGCTTAGTCATACATCGTCTTGGATTTTTTGAACTCTGCCCTAGATATTACGCACAATAGTTATAATTACGTCCACGCTTCTGTTCCTTTAAGAGGAACTTTTTCTTCTCTTATTAAAATGAAGCTCCGCCTTTAATTAACTGGTTCCAGGGTCATCAAATATCAAGTCCAGTATCTTTATAATATTCATAGCATTACTATTTTTGCTGTCTTTAAACCTCAAGTTTTTGCTACCTGGAAACCATCAACAAGTTGCTGTTGACTGATCCAGTATTCCTATTATGTGGTCCTCTTTAGAACTTTGAGCACATAATGGTTTCCCATTAGGGTATGTTCACACGGCCTATTTTCGGCCGTTTTTTGGGTTGAAAACGGCCGAAAAATCGGAAGCAGAACGCCTCCAAACATCTGCCCATTGATTTCAATGGGAAAAACCGCGACAGCTCCAAAAATGGCCGTGAAAAACGCAGCGAAAATCGCGAGTGGCTTAAAAACGTCTGAAAATCAGGAGCTGTTTTCCCTTCAAAACAGCTCCGTATTTTCAGAAGTTTTTGACTCAGTGTGTGAACACACCCTTAGGGCTGTGGGTCTGCTTCGCTCGTTAACCCCTTAACGACGCAGCCTAGTTTTGGCCTTAAAGAGGCTCTGTCACCAGATTTTGCAACCCCTATCTGCTATTGCAGCAGATAGGCGCTGCAATGTAGATTACAGTAACGTTTTTATTTTTAAAAAACGAGCATTTTTGGCCAAGTTATGACCATTTTCGTATTTATGCAAATGAGGCTTGCAAAAGTACAACTGGGCGTGTTGAAAAGTAAAAGTCCAAGTGGGCGTGTATTATGTGCGTACATCGGGGCGTGTTTACTACTTTTACTAGCTGGGCGTTCTGATGAGAAATATCATCGACTTCTCTTCACAACACCCAGCTTCTGGCAGTGCAGATCTGTGACGTCACTCACAGGTCCTGCATCGTGTCAGACGAGCGGGGACACATCGGCACCAGAGGCTACAGTTGATTCTGCAGCAGCATCGGCGTTTGCAGGTAAGTAGCTACATCGACTTACCTGCAAACGCCGATGCTGCTGCAGAATCATCTGTAGCCTCTGGTGTCGATGTGTCCTCGCTCGTCTGACACGATGCAGGACCTGTGAGTGACGACACAGCGTGATCTCTGGAGAACACGCTGTGTGTCTGCACTGCCAGAAGCTGGGCGTTCTGAAGAGAAGTGGATGATACTTCTCGTCAGAACGCCCAGCTAGTAAAAGTAGTAAACACGCCCCGATGTACGCACATAATACACGCCCACTTGGACTTTTACTTTTCAACACGCCCAGTTGTACTTTTGCAAGCCTCATTTGCATACATACGAAAATGGTCATAACTTGGCCAAAAATGCTCGTTTTTTAAAAATAAAAACGTTACTGTAATCTACATTGCAGCGCCGATCTGCTGCAATAGCAGATAGGGGCTGCAAAATCTGGTGACAGAGCCTCTGCTCAGAGTCCATTTTTCAAATATGACGTGTCACTTTATGTGCAAATAACTGGAATTCTTATACCTATCCAAGCGGTTCTGAGATTGTTTTCTCGTGACACATTGGACTTTATGTTAGTGGTAAAATGTGGTCGATATATTCAGTATTTATTTGTGAAAAATAGCTAAATTGATAGAAAATTTTGAAAAATGTATCTGCTTGTAAGACAGTTAGTAATTCCACACAAAATAGTTACTAGTTCACATTTCCCATATGTCTACTATCTGTCGGCATCAATTTTTGAACATTATTTTATTTTTCTAGGACGTTACAAGGCCTAGAACATAAGCAGCAATTTCTCATATTTTGAAGTAAAATTCAAAAGCCTTTTTTTTAGGTACCAGTTTAGTTCTGAAGTGGCTTTGAGGGCCACACACAGGCCCCTGTAGATAGCGCCACACACAGCCCCCTGTAGATAGCGCCACACACAGCCCCCTGTAGATAGCGCCACACACAGCCCCCTGTAGATAGCGCCACACACAGCCCCCTGTAGATAGCGCCACACACAGCCCCCTGTAGATAGCGCCACACACAGCCCCCTGTAGATAGCGCCACACACAGCCCCCCTGTAGATAGCGCCACACACAGCCCCCTGTAGATAGCGCCACACACAGCCCCCTGTAGATAGCGCCACACACAGCCCCCTGTAGATAGCGCCACACAGCCCCCTGTAGATAGCGCCACACACAGCCCCCTGTAGATAGCGCCACACACAGCCCCCTGTAGATAGCTCCACACACAGCCCCACTGTAGATAGCGCCACACACAGCCCCCCTGTAGATAGCGCCACACACACAGCCCCCTGTAGATAGCTCCGCACACAGCCCCCCTGTAGATAGCTCCACACACAGCCCCCTGTAGATAGCTCCACACACAGCCCCCTGTAGATAGCTCCACACACAGCCCCACTGTAGAAAGCGCCACACACACAGCCCCCTGTAGATAGCGCCACACACAGCCCCCTGTAGATAGCTCCACACACAGCCCCCTGTAGATAGCTCCACACACAGCCCCACTGTAGAAAGCGCCACACACACAGCCCCCTGTAGATAGCGCCACACACAGCCCCCTGTAGATAGCTCCACACACAGCCCCCCTGTAGATAGCTCCACACACAGCCCCCCTGTAGATAGCTCCACACACAGCCCCACTGTAGAAAGCGCCACACACAGCCCCCTGTAGATAGCGCCACACACAGCCCCCCTGTAGATAGCTCCACACACAGCCCCCTGTAGATAGCGCCACACACAGCCCCCTGTAGATAGCGCCACACACAGCCCCCTGTAGATAGCGCCACACACAGCCCCCCTGTAGATAGCGCCACACACAGCCCCCCTGTAGATAGCTCCACACACAGCCCCCCCTGTAGATAGCGCCACACACAGCCCCCTGTAGATAGCGCCACACAGCCCCCTGTAGATAGCTCCACACACAGCCCCCTGTAGATAGCTCCACACACAGCCCCCTGTAGATAGCTCCACACACAGCCCCACTGTAGAAAGCGCCACACACACAGCCCCCTGTAGATAGCGCCACACACAGCCCCCTGTAGATAGCTCCACACACAGCCCCCCTGTAGATAGCTCCACACACAGCCCCCCTGTAGATAGCTCCACACACAGCCCCCTGTAGATAGCGCCACACACAGCCCCCCTGTAGATAGCTCCACACACAGCCCCCTGTAGATAGCGCCACACACAGCCCCCTGTAGATAGCGCCACACACAGCCCCCTGTAGATAGCGCCACACACAGCCCCCCTGTAGATAGCTCCACACACAGCCCCCTGTAGATAGCTCCACACACAGCCCCCTGTAGATAGCGCCACACACAGCCCCCTGTAGATAGCGCCACACACAGCCCCCTGTAGATAGCGCCACACACAGCCCCCCTGTAGATAGCTCCACACACAGCCCCCCTGTAGATAGCTCCACACACAGCCCCCTGTAGATAGCTCCACACACAGCCCCCTGTAGATAGCTCCACACACAGCCCCACTGTAGAAAGCGCCACACACACAGCCCCCTGTAGATAGCGCCACACACAGCCCCCTGTAGATAGCTCCACACACAGCCCCCCTGTAGATAGCTCCACACACAGCCCCCCTGTAGATAGCTCCACACACAGCCCCACTGTAGAAAGCGCCACACACAGCCCCCTGTAGATAGCGCCACACACAGCCCCCCTGTAGATAGCTCCACACACAGCCCCCTGTAGATAGCGCCACACACAGCCCCCTGTAGATAGCGCCACACACAGCCCCCTGTAGATAGCGCCACACACAGCCCCCCTGTAGATAGCTCCACACACAGCCCCCTGTAGATAGCTCCACACACAGCCCCCCCTGTAGATAGCGCCACACACAGCCCCCTGTAGATAGCGCCACACAGCCCCCTGTAGATAGCTCCACACACAGCCCCCTGTAGATAGCTCCACACACAGCCCCCTGTAGATAGCTCCACACACAGCCCCACTGTAGAAAGCGCCACACACACAGCCCCCTGTAGATAGCGCCACACACAGCCCCCTGTAGATAGCTCCACACACAGCCCCCCTGTAGATAGCTCCACACACAGCCCCCCTGTAGATAGCTCCACACACAGCCCCACTGTAGAAAGCGCCACACACAGCCCCCTGTAGATAGCGCCACACACAGCCCCCCTGTAGATAGCTCCACACACAGCCCCCTGTAGATAGCGCCACACACAGCCCCCTGTAGATAGCGCCACACACAGCCCCCTGTAGATAGCGCCACACACAGCCCCCCTGTAGATAGCTCCACACACAGCCCCCTGTAGATAGCTCCACACACAGCCCCCTGTAGATAGCGCCACACACAGCCCCCTGTAGATAGCGCCACACACAGCCCCCTGTAGATAGCGCCACACACAGCCCCCTGTAGGTGCCACATTGCCGCCAGAGCGGCCCTACTGCTGCCACTCTCCGCTCTGCTTTTGACATCACTCACCGTCAGAAGGCAGGAGTCTTGCAGCGGTTTTCTCACTGGTGTCGATGCCGACCCGGGAGTGGACCAGTCCAGTCATCTGACCGGTGAGGTCAGATGACAGGTCAGGTGACTGGACTGGTCCACTCCCGGGCCGGCATCGATCCCAGTGAGAACACCGCCGCAAGACTCCTGCCTTCTTCTGATCGCTGCTGCTGTCAGCAGCGATCAGCTGTTTGGATGCAGCGCCTAGCGGGACATTTTGCAGACTGCCCGGGACAGCGGTGAGAAACTGAGGGCTGTCCCGCCGGATCCGGGATGGTTGGGAGGTATGTATATTTTAGGCACCATGTCTGGTTTGAAGAGATCCTGCGGTCCCAAAACCATGAAACCCCCCCCCCCAAAAGTGACCCCATTTGGCAAATTACACACCTAAAGGAATTTATTGAGGGGTATAGTGAGCATTTAGACCCCACAGGTTTTGCTGCATTTTGTGGAATTAGGCTGTGCAATTGAAAATCCCATATTTTTCAGATAAAAGGTACGGATTTTTGATTTTTACAAGGAATAAAGGAGGAACAACACCCCAACATTTGTAAAGCAATTTCTCCCGATTACGGCGATACCCCACATGTGCTCACACACCGCAGATTGGACAAACGGCCGGGCTCCATGTACATTTTGCTGGATTGGTTTCTGGGCGCCATGTCGCACTTGCAGAGCTTCTGAGGTACCAGCACAGGGGAAACCCCTTAAAAGTGACCCCCATTTTGGAAACTAGACCCCTTGAGGAATTCATTGTAGTTTTCATGGGGTGCCTGCGACCTTGTGATCTGTTTTTATAAAAAATGTTGGGAGATGTAGTGACCAAAAAACAGTGATTCTGACATGGTTTATTGTTTTCTTTTACAGCGCGGGATAAATAACGAAATAGATTTGTAGTTCCGGCCGTTACGGACGCGGCGATACCAATTATGTATCGTTTTTATGTTGGTTTTTTTTAATAGTAAAGACTCATAAGGGAAAACGGGGGATTATTAATTTTATTACTTATGAAGACTAGTCTTCTGTAGATGGCATAGCCGGAGGCCATTGTTAGGCCTCCGGTTGCCATAGCAACCATCGACACCCGCGACTATGTCGCGGGGCGTCAATGGTGATTTAACCCCTAAGGAGTCGCGATCGCTATTGAACGCGGCTTCTAAGGGGTTAATCAGCGGGGGCGACCGCGATCGGCCCCTGCTGAAGGAGCTGCGGCAACTGCTGTATGAGACCGCAGCTGTCACAGCTATTGTATGCGCCGGGAGGGGGGCCGGAATGGCCGGTCAAGGTACTATTAGGTCATCATGACCTAATCGTACGTCCAGGAGCCACATTGCTCTGATTGGTCCGTGAAAATTCGCGGGTAACACGAACCTTTAGGGTCAGATCACACATTGCGTAAATACTGCGGTTTTTCCGGAAAATCCGCAGCAAATCCAGTAGCAGCAAAGTGGATGAGATAAAACAAATCTCCACACGCTGCGTAAATAGTGAGCGGAAAAAACGCTCAAATTCACGTGCGGTGCGGAATTTTATTCCGCAGTAAGTAAATTGTATTTGCGTAAACGCTGCTTACTTGTTGCGGGTTTCCTCATTGAACCCGCAACTAATAGCAGTTGTTGCGATTTTTGCGGCGGGTTCGCAGCGATCCTGCTGCAAAAAAACGCTGCAATACTTACCCAGAAGTCTGTGATCCTCCCTCCAGCGCGGCCTCCTGGGATGACGTTTCATCCCATGTGACTGCCGCTGCAGCCAATCACAATGTCATCCCAGGAGGCTAAGTTAAGTGCTGCAGTTTTCCGCAGCGGACATTCCGGCGGAAAAACTGCGCCACAGTTTAGTGACCTTTTTCACCTGGAATTCCCTGGGGATACACTGCGTGCTATATACAGCCTTATACTATGTTCAGATTTTCGAATTTACGCAAAGTCGACTCCGCTATTGATTCCGTCGGAAAAACGGAAACCTGCCGGAACAGTGACGAACGGAAACCATTAGCAATGTTGATATCAATGTTGACGGAAACAGAAGCTGTGGTTTGTTTGACTTTCCGTTGCGGGGTTCACCCGACAGAAACCTCCGACGGAACCCCGGAACGGAAAGCCAACGCTGATGTGAACAGGCCCTAAGATCCGTGGTTTTAACTGATCGCACCCTGACACATTCATGTCTATGGGGCCACGCACTTCCGTTGTTTTAATGGTTCCGTTCAACTGTTTCGTCAAAATTAGTGCTCGTCCTACTTTTGTCCGTCGTTCAGTGACCGTTCGGGGCCCATTGAAGTCTAGGAGTTGGTCCAAAAAAACGGACGGCACACGGAAGGCATCTGTGTGCCGTCGGTTTTTTACGGATCCGTTGCTAAGCAACGGCAGGGGACGTGCCAAAGTTCCCTGCATTCAGCACGCAAGATGGATTTTAATGGACTGTATAAAACGGAAGACAAACGGAAGCACAACATCCATTTAAACCGGAACGGACGCGGAGTCACAACGGAAACCACACGGATGTCACAACGGAGACATGGGTCCGTATTAAACGGACGTGAAAACGGTGAAGGATCTGCGCATGAGGCCTAACTGAATGGACTAAAGATGGCGGCAGTCATGTGACCCAGCAGCCACGCGTCATGTGACTCAGCAGCCACGCGTCATGTGACCCAGCAGCCACGCGTCATGTGACCCAGCAGCCACGCGTCATGTGACCCCTGGCACTCAGGTAACACAGGTAATCACAGGTGAATAATAGATTATTGAGGAGCAGAAGTTATAAAGTTTTTCTACCTCCGGAGCGTCTCATCATGGTGTCTGTCATGTCTGTGAGGAGCCGCCCTTACATTCTTCTCCTGTCTCCTCTGTGGTGTTTTGTTTTCTTTTTACAGTAAACTTTATTAACAACATAACAACATCCCCTAGAGACAGGCGGCCATTTTTTAAATCCCCTACAGACAGTGGGGCAGATTTACTAAGGTCATGTTCACACGGTGCTAGAAAGAAAAGATGTGTAAATGTGTCACATATGCTAGCGTTTCCTGCGTAGCGCTTTTTAAAATACAGGCGTTATTGGGGCGTTTTCCGCGTGTTTTTTGACGCATTGTGCGTGTGCGCTTTTTGCTTAGTTTTTGATGCGCAATTAGGACTTCCATTGACTATGGGAAAATTTGGCGCGTTTTAGAATTGACCTGATGCTTTTTTTTTTTAGACAACGCGTTTTTTAAATACTCTTGTGTAAAAAAACACGTGTACTAATGGCGCGCTTTCCCATTGATTTGAATGAGTAGCTTATTCAAGCGTTTTTTAACACGTATTTCAGTGTGTAAAACGCACCAAAATACATGTCAAATACACACCGTGTGAACAGGGCCTAAGACTGGCGATAGCTTTCTGCGCCACTTGAGGAAGATGGAACAGATTTGTAAACTCCCCCCACAACACACACTATGTGACCCCCCCAACACACATCATATGAACCCCCGACAGACGATGTGGGCGGGGGTCACATGATGTGTCGTGGGGGTCACATGATGTGTCGTGGGGGTCACATGATGTGTCGTGGGGGTCACATGGTGTGTCATGGGGGTCACATGCATACCTCTCAACCGTCCCGATTCCGGCGGGACAGTTCCGGTTTCTCACCGCTGTCTCGCCGTCCCGGCCTGTCTTCAAAATGTCCCGGTGGTCGATGCATCAAAACAGCTGATCGCTGCTGACTGCAGCTGCGATCAGAAGAAGGCAGGAGTCTTGCGGCGGTTTTCTCACTGGGATCGATGCCGGCCCGGGAGTGGACCAGTCCAGTCCCCTGACCTGTCATCTGACCTCACCGGTCAGATGACTGGACTGGTCCACTTCCGGGCCGGCATCGATCCCAGTGAGAAAACCGCTGCAAGACTCCTGCTTTCTGACGGAGTGTGAAAGCAGAGCGGAGAGTGTCAGCAGTAGGGCCGGCTACCTCTACCGCTCTCCGCACAAAGTATAAGGGGCTGTGTGTTGCGCTACCTACAGGGGGGCTGTGTGTGGAGCTATCTACAGAGGGGCTGTGTGTGGAGCTATCTACAGGGGGGCTGTGTGTAGAGCTATCTACAGGGGGGCTGTGTGTGGCGCTATCTACAGGGGGCTGTGTGTGGCGCTATCTACAGGGGGCTGTGTGTGGCGCTATCTACACGGGGGGCTGTGTGTGGCGCTATCTACAGTGGGGCTGTGTGTGGAGATATCTACAGAGGGGCTGTGTGTGGCGCTATCTACAGTGGGGCTGTGTGTGGAGATATCTACAGGGGGGCTGTGTGTGGAGATATCTACAGGGGGGCTGTGTGTGGAGATATCTACAGAGGGGCTGTGTGTGGAGCTATCTACAGGGGGCTGTGTGTGGAGCTATCTACAGGAGGGGGCTGTGTGTGGAGCTATCTACAGGGGGGCTGTGTGTAGAGCTATCTACAGGGGGCTGTGTGTGGAGCTATCTACAGGGGGCTGTGTGTGGCGCTATCTACAGGGGGGCTGTGTGTAGAGCTATCTACAGGGGGGGGCTGTGTGTGGCGCTATCTACAGGGGGGGGCTGTGTGTGGAGATATCTACAGAGGGGCTGTGTGTGGAGATATCTACACGGGGGGCTGTGTGTGGCGCTATCTACAGGGGGGGCTGTGTGTGGAGCTATCTACAGTGGGGCTGTGTGTGGAGATATCTACAGGGGGGCTGTGTGTGGAGATATCTACAGGGGGGCTGTGTGTGGAGATATCTACAGGGGGGCTGTGTGTGGAGATATCTACAGGGGGGCTGTGTGTGGAGATATCTACAGGGGGGCTGTGTGTGGAGATATCTACAGGGGGGCTGTGTGTGGAGATATCTACAGGGGGGCTGTGTGTGGAGATATCTACAGGGGGGCTGTGTGTGGCGCTATCTACAGGGGGGCTGTGTATAGAGCTATCTACAGGGGGGCTGTGTGTGGAGCTATGTACAGGGGGGCTGTGTGTGGAGCTATCTACAGGGGGGGCTGTGTGTGGAGCTATCTACAGGGGGGCTGTGTGTGGAGCCATCTACAGGGGGGCTGTGTATGGAGCTATCTACAGGGGGGCTGTGTATAGAGCTATCTACAGGGGGGCTGTGTATGGAGCTATCTACAGGGGGGCTGTGTATGGAGCTATCTACAGGGGGGCTGTGTATGGAGCTATCTACAGGGGGGCTGTGTGTGGAGCTATCTACAGGGGGGCTGTGTGTGGAGCTATCTACAGGGGGGCTGTGTGTGGAGCTATCTACAGGGGGGCTGTGTGTGGAGCTATCTACAGGGGGGGCTGTGTGTGGAGCTATCTACAGGGGGGCTGTGTGTGGAGCTATCTACAGGGGGGCTGTGTGTGGAGCTATCTACAGGGGGGCTGTGTGTGGAGCTATCTACAGGGGGGCTGTGTGTGGAGCTATCTACAGGGGGGGCTGTGTGTGGAGCTATCTACAGGGGGGGCTGTGTGTGGAGCTATCTACAGGGGGGCTGTGTGTGGAGCTATCTACAGGGGGGCTGTGTGTGGAGCTATCTACAGGGGGGGCTGTGTATGGAGCTATCTACAGGGGGGCTGAGTGTGGAGCTATCTACAGGGGACTGTGTCTGGCGCTATGTACACGGGGGCTGTGTGTGGCGCTATCTACAGGGGGCTGTGTGTGGCGCTATCTACAGGGGGGCTGTGTGTGGAGCTATCTACAGGGGGGGCTGTGTGTGGAGCTATCTACAGGGGGGGGCTGTGTGTGGAGCTATCTACAGGGGGGCTGTGTGTGGAGCTATCTACAGGGGGGGGCTGTGTGTGGAGTTATCTACAGGGGGGCTGTGTGTGGAGCTATCTACAGGGGGGCTGTGTGTGGAGCTATCTACAGGAGGGGGCTGTGTGTGGAGCTATCTACAGGGGGGGGCTGTGTATGGAGCTATCTACAGGGGGGCTGAGTGTGGAGCTATCTACAGGGGACTGTGTCTGGCGCTATGTACACGGGGGCTGTGTGTGGAGCTATCTACAGGGGGCTGTGTGTGGCGCTATCTACAGGGGACTGTGTCTGGCGCTATGTAGAGGGGGGCTGTGTGTGGAGCTATCTACTGGGGGGCTGTGTGGAGCTATCTACAGGGGGGCTGTGTGTGGAGCAATCTACAGGGGGACTGTGTCTGGCGCTATCTACAGGTGGGCTATGTGTGTGGCGCTATCTACAGGGGGACTGTGTCTGGCGCTATCTAAAGGGGGGCTCTGGTGGATGATTTTTCCATTGACCGGTAGCAGAGTTACACAAATGGAAAAAAAAATCCCCATCATGTAACTCTGCTACCTGTCAATTGAAAAGTCATCCACTACAGGGTCTCCCTCTTGACTTTCATTGTTCTCAGCCCTTTGGTTTGTCCTGCAGCCGCTGCCGCCGTGATGAGCAAATGTTATACCCAAGATAGGAAAAGTAAGGCCGGATTCACACGAGCGTGTACGTTTGCGCGCGCAAAAAACGCTGCATTTTGCGCACGCAAAAGGCACTTGACAGCTGCGTGTGTCAGCCCCGTATGATGCGCGGCTGCATGCTTTTCGCGCAGCCGCCATCATTATGACACTCCGTTTGGATGTTTGTAGCAGGTGGTGCTTTTCTGTTTTCATTCATCCTTTTCACAGCTGTTGCGCGAATCACGCTTGTCACACGGAACTGCTTCCGTGTGGCATGCGTGGTTTTCACGCACCCATTGACTTCAATGGGTGCGTGATGTGCGAAAAACGCTCAAAGAATGGACATGTCGTGACTTTTACGCAGCGGACCAACGCTGCGTTAAAATCACGCAACTGTGTGCACGACCCCATAGATTAATATAGGTCCGTGCGACGCACGTGAAAATCACGCGCGTTGCACGGACGTATATCCCGTTCGTCTGAATAAGCCCTAACACAAAGACGATATAACCGGATCCATAATATCTGTGATATCCGGACAGTCCAGAGATCCGCAGTGAGAATGTGCGCGCGTTATTTGCAGAAGGATCTGGCCGTGATTTGATGTGTTTATGCCGGATATTGGGCGTGGTTAGGGGGCGTGGCTTAAAATGTCCCTCTTTTCCGAATTCAAAAATTGGGTGGTATGGTCACATGTAGTGTGTCGGATGGGGGTCACATGTAGTGTGTCGGATGGGGGTCACATGTTGTGTGTTGTGGGGTCACATGATGCGTGTCGGAGGGTCACTTGATGTATCGGAGGGTCAAATGATGTGTGTTGTGGTGTCACATGATGGGGGTCACATAATGTATGTCGGAGGGTCACTTGATGTGTTGGGAGGTCACTTGATGCGTCGGTGGGTCACTTGATGCGTCGGTGGGTCACTTGATGCGTCGGAGTGTCACTTGATGCGTCGGGGGGTCACTTGATGCGTCTGTGGGTAACTTGATGCGTCGGTGGGTCACTTGATGTGTCGGGGGGTCACTCGATGCGTTGGTGGGTCACTTGACAGACGCTATGTTTCGTCCTATTCAGTTAGTGTTACATTACACAGGGCTGATCTGTGGGCTGTACCATTCTACCGTGACAGGGGCTCCTGTACTGTTATAATAAATGTGTGTCAGCAGAATTTATAATATTTCCTATTCTACAAATAAATTAAAAAAAGACAAAAACTGGACAACCCCTTTAAATATTCATTTGGTCCTCCGACTATTCGTTGTTAACGCGTTAATGAAAAGATTCACAAAAAGTGTTGAAAGAAAAATCAGATCCCAAATTGAGATCTGTCATCAGCAACTAACCTGCTTGCTGACTGTTTCCACATAACTCATTTCCTTTTTATGAACAAAAAAATGTAAAGAATAAAAACACCAAAAAGATAGTAAAGATCCGTTACAGAGGTCGTATTTTATATGTAGGGACTCTACAGCCAAAGAGGGTCAAAGGCGGGGGCGGATATTCCCAAAAAATACAGCCCCACCTCTGAGCGGTGATGTCATCATAGTTCACGAGCCGTGGGACAGAGAAGAAAGCGATAAACCCCACTGTCAGCCATAGATGGGGGGCTGTCGTGTACTTGCTATGGGCCCCACCATAGGCCCGGCTCTGCCCCTTTAAGACATGACAAACCAAAAAGATTATTTTTTTTCCGCCGCTAATGGGTTAAGGTAACTTTTTGCCTCACTCTTGCAGAAACTTTTGTTCTTAATATTTAATTGTCTTAATGGAAAAGCTTCAAAAGCGGCCGGGGGAAAAAAATACCGCAATAAGCAGCTTTTTTGGAACAAAAAAAAATTGAAGATCGTTCCGGCTGACTTTGAAATCACTTTGGACGGGTGGTGAGCAAGGTGCGCGGCCGCGCGGCGACTGGAGGATCTGAATGCAGAGAGAATCGGGGGGTAATTTGTATTCAGAGGGTATGAATTTCATCCTCTCACACGAGACGACGCGGTTTAATTAGGTCTGGTAGTTAACTCCACTGCTGGGCAATTTTTTTTTTTATTTTTTTTGGAACAGTCTTCCAGCCTCTTGGGAAACAACGGACTTCAGACAAAAAAAAAAAAAAAAAAGCGAGCGGTTTGAGGAGCTGGAAAAAAATATGGCTCCCAGCTATAGGTTAGAGCGCAGAACGGAATAAGCCGAGGCTTCCATTTTGCTCCGCTTATTAGTTTTAATGAAGTCGGCTCAGCTTCCCTTTGTCACCCAAAAATGACAAAAAAATTATTAATTATTATTTGTAACTTTTTGAGAATTTTTTGGGAAAAGTTTTTTTTTTATTTCTTTTTTTTAAAAATCTTGCTTCAAATGGAAAAATTGTCGCAGTCGTGACCTTTTACCTCTTTTTGGCTGTTGTGTAGCTGTCAGGATTTTGCCGTTGTTTTTGATGTTCCAAAAACGTTCAATAGGCGCAATTTTTTTGTGTTTTATCTCGGATATTTATTTGATTACATTTTTGTGAGGCGTCGGGGGAATAAAATACAGGATATAAAGGCGTGATCAGTGGGCTGATCTTAGGGGAGATCACTGACTGAGAGTTACATGGTGGAAGAAGCAGGGTCCTTCAGCAGCACAGAGTATTTCAGGAGAGGAGTGTTCTTCTCTTGTGTTGGCACAGATACTGGGAGATGTTGCCGCTGTGGGATTCTGCCCTTTCCAGTATGTAACTCCCAGTGTGGTAACACAGGATCAGAACACTCCCCTCCTGAAATACTCTGTGCTGCTGTGGGATCCTGCTCTTTCCACTGAGTGTTTCAGGAGGGGAGTGTTCTTATCTTGTGTTAGCACAGAAACTGGTAGTTACATATAGGAAGGAGCAAAGTTCCCAGGAGCACAGAGTATTTCAGGAGAGGAGTGCTCTGATCTTGTGTTAGCACAGACATTGGAATTTACATAGGGTAAGGCGCATGGTCTCCAGCAGCACAGAGTGTTTCAGGAGAGCAGTGTCATGATCATGTGGGAGGTCACAGACTAATAGTAGAAGTAGGGTCCCCTAGCAGCACAGAGTATTTCAGGAGATTAGTGTGCTAATGTTGTGAAGAAGAAGGGCAGTCTAAGCAGCACAGAGTGTTTCAGGAGAAGCACACAAGTCTATGGAATAACTTTCTTTCTTGTTTAGTTTGTCTTCATGTTTCTCTTCCGCTCTCGTCTGAGACGTTCGGGTCCATGATGCTGAATCTGCTAATTGCTGCAAAATATGAAGCGAGGGGGGGGGGGGTAAATAGATGTCACCACCACATTAACCCCTTCAGTAATCCGTGGCCGCTGCCGATTTATCTCTAGGAACTGTCCAAAGAAAAGAAACTTATAAGCAGAAGGAAAATTACAGCTGATATTCAAAGAAAAGCCGGGTGACAACCAATATGGCCGCCATCACAGCTTCAACCCAGCTTTCCCAGATGCCTGAATGTCAACCTATTTAGTGTTACCACCTGTGCTCCTCCTGTATTTATTGTCACTGAGAAAGCTGGTTACCAGCCCTTAGGAAGCTTCCTGGTGGCCATTTTGCTTGTCACCCAGCTTTCCTAGATGCAGATATATTTAAGTAACGGCTGAAGAGAAGTTGACGACTCAAGGACTTGTATTTACTGTGGATATTTCTGTATTTCGGGGAGAAACGCTCTATAAGGTCTCCATCATCTGTACGTGGTCGTCCTTCAGGCCTCACAGGTAACTGATACAATTACATACATTACCCTGAATGTGTCGCTGGAGATGAGCGGCGCCCTCTATACCGTACATCAGCGAGGCTGAATTATTAACAATGACAATTTATAGATGTAAAATGTGCAAATTGAAAGAAAGACGATCACTTAGCTGCGACGTACAGGACTGAGAGGCACGAGGCTCCGGAGAAGTTTAAATTTCACTTGGAAAATATAATTAGTGGTTGAGACATCTCCTCCTGCGGAGCACGATCTACAGCCGCTAATCATCTTACTGCAGAGCGCCGCTGATCTCAGCTATAGAACGTTCCCTGACAACGACTCCGTATTTAAGGGATCACAGCCCCCAAATAGAGACGGCACTACAATCCCCATCATGGCATGTTCCTGCTCTGAGACAGTATCACACATGATAGGATTAGATACATAGCTCAGCAAACAGTATCACACATGATAGGATTAGATACACAGCTCAGCAGACAGTATCACACATGATAGGATTAGATACACAGCTCAGCAGACAGTATCACACATGATAGGATTAGATACATAGCTCAGCAAACAGTATCACACATGATAGGATTAGATACACAGCTCAGCAGACAGTATCACACATGATAGGATTAGATACACAGCTCAGCAGACAATATCACACATGATAGGATTAGATACACAGCTCAGCAGACAGTATCACACATGACAGGATTAGATACATAGCTCAGCAAACAGTATCACACATGATAGGATTAGATACACAGCTCAGCAGACAGCATCACACATGATAGGATTAGATACACAGCTCAGCAGACAGTATCACACAGGATAGGATTAGATACACAGCTCAGCAGACAGTATCACACATGATAGGATTAGATACATAGCTCAGCAAACAGTATCACACATGATAGGATTATATACACAGCTCAGCAGACAGTATCACACATGATAGGATTAGATACAGCAGCTCAGCAGACAGTATCACACATGATAGGATTAGATACACAGCTCAGCAGTCAGTATCACACATGATAGGATTAGATACACAGCTCAGCAGACAGTATCACAGATGATAGGATTAGATACACAGCTCAGCAGACAGTATCACACATGATAGATTTAGATACACGGCTCAGCAGACAGTATCACACATGATAGGATTAGATACACAGCTCAGCAGACAGTATCACAGATGATAGGATTAGATACACAGCTCAGCAGACAGTATCACACATGATAGGATTAGATACACAGCTCAGCAGACAGTATCACACATGATAGATTTAGATACACGGCTCAGCAGACCGTATCACACATGATAGGATTAGATACACAGCTCAGCAGACAGTATCACACATGATAGGATTAGATACAGCAGCTCAGCAGACAGTATCACACAGGATAGGATTAGATACACAGCTCAGCAGACAGTATCACAGATGATAGGATTAGATACACAGCTCAGCAGACAGTATCACACATGATAGGATTAGATACACAGCTCAGCAGACAGTATCACACATGATAGATTTAGATACACGGCTCAGCAGACCGTATCACACATGATAGGATTAGATACAGAGCTCAGCAGACAGTATCACACATGATAGGATTAGATACAGCAGCTCAGCAGACAGTATCACACAGGATAGGATTAGATACAGGGGCTCAGCAGACAGTATCACACATGATAGGATTAGATACACAGCTCTGCAGACAGTATCACACATGATAGGATTAGATACACAGCTCAGCAGACAGTATCACACATGATAGGATTAGATACACAGCTCAGCAGACAGTATCACACATGATAGGATTAGATACACAGCGCAGCAGACAGTATCACACATGATAGGATTAGATACAGCAGTTCAGCAAGTCATTATCAAACATACTAGATTTAGATACACAGCTCAGCAGACAGTATCACACATGATAGGATTAGATACACAGCTCAGCAGACAGTATCACACAGGATAGGATTAGATACAGCAGCTCAGCAGACAGTATCACACATGATAGGATTAGATACAGCGGCTCAGCAGACAGTATCACACATGATAGGATTAGATACACAGCTCAGCAGACAGTATCACACATGATAGGATTAGATACAGCAGCTCAGCAGACAATATCACACATGATAGGATTAGATACAGCGGCTCAGCAGACAGTATCACACATGATAGGATTAGATACAGCGGCTCAGCAGACAGTATCACATATGATAGGATTAGATACACAGCTCAGCAGACAGTATCACACATGATAGGATTAGATACACAGCTCAGCAGACAGTATCACACATGATAGGATTAGATACAGCGGCTCAGCAGACAGTATCACACATGATAGGATTAGATACACGGCTCAGCAGACAGTATCACACATGATAGGCTTAGATACACAGCTCAACAGACAGTATCACACATGATAGGATTAGATACACAGCTCAGCAGACAGTATCACACATACGGCTTAGATACACCAGCTTTTAAGGAGCTGCAGAGCAAAGCCCCATTGGAATATTGTAGGCGGCCATTAATGCTGATATTGTGAGTAGATTGGCGCGGTGCGTTGTCGTCGTTTCTGTGATGGACTCTTATGTACTAATTATTTGCTCACTTTAGACTTGGGGAGCTATAATTGTGTTGTCGTTCTCTCCGCACTCGTTATGTTCCACTCTAAATCCCCTTTTAAGCACAAATCGTTACCTTTCGGTATAAATAGCGGCACTTCCGCGTTCTCCTGTGGCCTCTGCTATAAGGTTAATTGAGTTCTCACAGGTAATATATATATTTGTTCCAACTTTAATACAATGTTTCAGGTAATGCTGTAATTGGATAAACAAGAACAAATAGGCTTTAAAGACTTTGAAGAAATGGAGGAAAATGCTTCACCGAGAATACGTTATTATACGTTACTTTATCCAAAGTTTTATCTCTTCTTTATACCGATATAGACAATGCTGCTATAACCTGGGTATCTTCTGTATATAATTATATATGTACAGCTGGTATAAGTTATACGTCTTCTGTATATAGTGATATGAAGCATGCTGGTATAACCTGGGTATCTTCTGTATATAATTATATATGTACAGCTAGTATGAGTTATACATCTTCTTGTATATAGTGATATGGAGCATGCTGGTATAACCTGGGTATCTTCTGTATATAATTATATATGTACAGCTGGTATAAATTATACATCTTCTTGTATATAGTGATATGGAGCATGCTGGTATAACCTGGGTATCTTCTGTATATAATTATATATGTACAGCTGGTATAAGTTATATATCTTCTTGTATGTAGTGATATGGAGCATGCTGGTATAACCTGGGTATCTTCTGTATATAATTATATATGTACAGCTGGTATAAGTTATATATCTTCTTGTATGTAGTGATATGGAGCATGCTGGTATAACCTGGGTATCTTCTGTATATAATTATATATGTACAGCTAGTATGAGTTATACATCTTCTTGTATATAGTGATATGGAGCATGCTGGTATAACCTGGGTATCTTCTGTATATAATTATATATGTACAGCTGGTATAAATTATACATCTTCTTGTATATAGTGATATGGAGCATGCTGGTATAACCTGGGTATCTTCTGTATATAATTATATATGTACAGCTGGTATAAGTTATACATCTTCTTGTATATAGTGATATGGAGCATGCTGGTATAACCTGGGTATCTTCTGTATATAATTATATATGTACAGCTGGTATAAGTTATACATCTTCTTGTATGTAGTGATATGGAGCATGCTGGTATAACCTGGGTATCTTCTGTATATAATTATATATGTACAGCTGGTATAAGTTATACATCTTCTTGTATGTAGTGATATGGAGCATGCTGGTATAACCTGGGTATCTTCTGTATATAATTATATATGTACAGCTGGTATAAGTTATACATCTTCTTGTATATAGTGATATGGAGCATGCTGGTATAACCTGCGTATCTTCTGTATATAATTATATATGTACAGCTGGTATAAGTTATACATCTTCTTGTATGTAGTGATATGGAGCATGCTGGTATAACCTGGGTATCTTCTGTATATAATTATATATGTACAGCTGGTATAAGTTATACATCTTCTTGTATATAGTGATATGGAGCATGCTGGTATAACCTGGGTATCTTCTGTATATAATTATATATGTACAGCTGGTATAAGTTATACATCTTCTTGTATATAGTGATATGGAGCATGCTGGTATAACCTGGGTATCTTCTGTATATAATTATATATGTACAGCTGGTATAAGTTATACATCTTCTTGTATATAGTGATATGGAGCATGCTGGTATAACCTGGGTATCTTCTGTATATAATTATATATGTACAGCTGGTATAAGTTATACATCTTCTTGTATATAGTGATATGGAGCATGCTGGTATAACCTGGGTATCTTCTGTATATAATTATATATGTACAGCTGGTATAAGTTATACATCTTCCTGTATATAGTGATATGAAGCATGCTGGTATAACCTGGGTATCTTCTGTATATAATTATATATGTACAGCTGGTATAAGTTATACATCTTCTTGTATATAGTGATATGGAGCATACTGGTATAACCCGGGTATCTTTTGTATATAATTATATATGTACAGCTGGTATAAGTTATACATCTTCCTGTATATAGTGATATGGAGCATGCTGGTATAACCTGGGTATCTTCTGTATATAATTATATATGTACAGCTGGTATAAGTTATACATCTTCTTGTATATAGTGATATGGAGCATGCTAGTATAACCTGGGTATCTTCTGTATATAATTATATACGTACAGCTGGTATAAGTTATACATCTTCTTGTATATAGTGATATGGAGCATGCTGGTATAACCTGGGTATCTTCTGTATATAATTATATATGCACAGCTGGTATAAGTTATACATCTTCCTGTATATAGTGATATGGAGCATGCTGGTATAACCTGGGTATCTTCTGTATATAATTATATATGTACAGCTGGTATAAGTTATACATCTTCTTGTATATAGTGATATGGAGCATGCTGGTATAACCTGGGTATCTTCTGTATATAATTATATATGTACAGCTGGTATAAGTTATACATCCTCTTGTATATAGTGATATGGAGCATGCGGGTATAACCTGGGTATCTTCTGTATATAATTATATATGTACAGCTGGTATAAGTTATACATCTTCTTGTATATAGTGATATGGAGCATGCTGGTATAACCTGGGTATCTCCTGTATATAATTATATATGTACAGCTGGTATAAGTTATGAATCTTCTTGTATATAGTGATATGGCGCATGCTGGTATAACCTGGGTATCTCCTGTATATAATTATATATGTACAGCTGGTATAAGTTATACATCTTCTTGTATATAGTGATATGGAGCATGCTGGTATAACCTGGGTATCTTCTGTATATAATTATATATGTACAGCTGGTATAAGTTATACATCTTCTTGTATATAGTGATATGGAGCATGCTGGTATAACCTGGGTATCTTCTGTATATAATTATATATGTACAGCTGGTATAAGTTCTACATCTTCCTGTATATAGTGACATGAAGCATGCTGGTATAACCTGGGTATCTTCTGTATATAATTATATATGTATAGCTGGTATAAGTTATACATCTTCTTGTATATAGTGATATGGAGCATACTGGTATAACCCGGGTATCTTCTGTATATAATTATATATGTACAGCTGGTATAAGTTATACATCTTCCTGTATATAGTGATATGGAGCATGCTGGTATAACCTGGGTATCTTCTGTATATAATTATATATGTACAGCTGGTATAAGTTATACATCTTCTTGTATATAGTGATATGGAGCATGCTAGTATAACCTGGGTATCTTCTGTATATAATTATATACGTACAGCTGGTATAAGTTATACATCTTCTTGTATATAGTGATATGGAGCATGCTGGTATAACCTGGGTATCTTCTGTATATAATTATATATGTACAGCTGGTAAAAGTTATACATCTTCTTGTATATAGTGATATGGAGCATGCTGGTATAACCTGGGTATCTTCTGTATATAATTATATATGTACAGCTGGTATAAGTTATACATCTTCTTGTATATAGTGATATGGAGCATGCTGGTATAACCTGGGTATCTTCTGTATATAATTATATATGTACAGCTGGTATAAGTTATACATCCTCTTGTATATAGTGATATGGAGCATGCTGGTATAACCTGGGTATCTTCTGTATGTAATTATATATGTACAGCTGGTATAAGTTATACATCTTCCTGTATATAGTGATATGGAGCATGCTGGTATAACCTGGGTATCTTCTGTATATAATTATATATGTACAGCTGGTATAAGTTATACATCTTCTTGTATATAGTGATATGGAGCATGCTGGTATAACCTGGGTATGTTCTGTATATAATTATATGTGTACAGCTGGTATAAGTTATACATCTTCTTGTATATAGTGATATGGAGCATGCTGGTATAACCTGGGTATCTTCTGTATATAATTATATATGTACAGCTGGTATAAGTTATACATCTTCTTGTATATAGTGATATGGAGAATGCTGGTATAACCTGGGTATCTTCTGTATAAAATTATATAGGTGCAGCTGGTATAAGTTACACATCTTCTTGTATATAGTGATATGGAGCATGCTGGTATAACCTGGGTATCTTCTGTATATAATGATATATGTACAGCTGGTATAAGTTATACATCTTCTTGTATATAGTGATATGGAGCATGCTGGTATAACCCGGGTATCTCCTGTATATAATTATATATGTACAGCTGGTATAAGTTATACATCTTCCTGTATATAGTGATATGGAGCATGCTGGTATAACCTGGGTATCTTCTGTATATAATTATATATGTACAGCTGGTATAAGTTATACATCTTCTTGTATATAGTGATATGGAGCATGCTGGTATAACCTGGGTATCTTCTGTATATAATTATATATGTACAGCTGGTATAAGTTATACATCTTCTTGTATATAGTGATATGGAGCATGCTGGTATAACCTGGGTATCTCCTGTATATAATTATATATGTACAGCTGGTATAAGTTATACATCTTCTTGTATATAGTGATATGGAGCATGCTGGTATAACCTGGGTATCTTCTGTATATAATTATATATGTACAGCTGGTATAAGTTATACATCTTCTTGTATATAGTGATATGGAGCATGCTGGTATAACCTGGGTATCTCCTGTATATAATTATATATGTACAGCTGGTATAAGTTATACATCTTCCTGTATATAGTGATATGGAGCATGCTGGTATAACCTGGGTATCTTCTGTATATAATTATATATGTACAGCTGGTATAAGTTATACATCTTCTTGTATATAGTGATATGGAGCATGCTGGTATAACCTGGGTATCTTCTGTATATAATTATATATGTACAGCTGGTATAAGTTACACATCTTCTTGTATATAGTGATATGGAGCATGCTGGTATAACCTGGGCATCTTCTGTATATAATTATATATGTATAGCTGGTATAAGTTATACATCTTCCTGTATATAGTGATATGGAGCATGCTGGTATAACCTGGGTATCTTCTGTATATAATTATATATGTACAGCTGGTAAAAGGTATACATCTTCTTGTATATAGTGACATGGAGCATGCTGGTATAACCTGGGTATCTTCTGTATATAATTATATATGTACAGCTGGTATAAGTTATGCATCTTCATGTATATAGTGATATGGAGCATGCTGGTATATCCTGGTTATCTTCTGTATATAATTATATATGTACAGCTAGTATAAGTTATACATCTTCCTGTATACAGTGATATGGAACATGCTGGTATAACCTGGGTATCTTCTGTATATAATTACATATGTACAGCTGGTATAAGTTATACATCTTCTTGTATATAGTGATATGGAGCATGCTGGTATAACCTGGGTATCTCCTGTATATAATTATATATGTACAGCTGGTATAAGTTATACATCTTCCTGTATATAGTGATATGGAGCATGCTGGTATAACCTGGGTATCTTCTGTATATAATTATATATGTACAGCTGGTATAAGTTATACATCTTCTTGTATATAGTGATATGGAGCATGCTGGTATAACCTGGGTATCTTCTGTATATAATTATATATGTACAGCTGGTATAAGTTACACATCTTCTTGTATATAGTGATATGGAGCATGCTGGTATAACCTGGGCATCTTCTGTATATAATTATATATGTATAGCTGGTATAAGTTATACATCTTCCTGTATATAGTGATATGGAGCATGCTGGTATAACCTGGGTATCTTCTGTATATAATTATATATGTACAGCTGGTATAAGTTATGCATCTTCTTGTATATAGTGATATGGAGCATGCTGGTATATCCTGGTTATCTTCTGTATATAATTATATATGTACAGCTGGTATAAGTTATACATCTTCCTGTATACAGTGATATGGAGCATGCTGGTATAACCCGGGTATCTTCTGTATATAATTATATATGTATAGCTGGTATAAGTTATACATCTTCCTGTATATAGTGATATGGAGCATGCTGGTATAACCTGGGTATCTTCTGTATATAATTATATATGTACAGCTGGTATAAGTTATGCATCTTCTTGTATATAGTGATATGGAGCATGCTGGTATATCCTGGTTATCTTCTGTATATAATTATATATGTACAGCTGGTATAAGTTATACATCTTCTTGTATATAGTGATATGGAACATGCTGGTATAACCTGGGTATCTTCTGTATATAATTATATATGTACAGCTGGTATAAGTTATACATCTTCTTGTATATCGTGATATGGAGCATGCTGGTATAACCTGGGTATCTTCTGTATATAATTATATATGTACTGCTGGTATAAGTTATACATCTTTTTGTATATAGTGATATGGAGCATGCTGGTATAACCTGGGTATCTCCTGTATATAATTATATATGTACAGCAGGTATAAGTTATATATCTTCTTGTATATAGTGATATGGAGCATGCTGGTATAACCTGGGTATCTTCTGTATATAATTATATATGCACAGCTGGTATAAGTTATACATCTTCTTGTATATAGTGATATGGAGCATGCTGGTATAACCCGGGTATCTTCTGTATATAATTATATATGTACAGCTGGTATAAGTTATACATCTTGTATATAGTGATATGGAGCATGCTGGTATAACCTGGGTATCTCCTGTATATAATTATATATGTACAGCTGGTATAAGTTATACATCTTCTTGTATATAGTGATATGGAGCATGCTGCTATAACCTGGGTATCTTCTGTATATAATTATATATGTACAGCTGGTATAAGTTATACATCTTCTTCTATATAGTGATATGGAGCATGCTGGTATAACCTGGGTATCTTCTGTATATAATTATATATGTACAGCTGGTATAAGTTATACATCTTCCTGTATATAGTGATATGGAGCATTCTGGTATAACCTGTGCATCTTCTGTATATAATGATATATGTGCAGCTGGTATAAGTTATACATCTTCTTGTATACAGTGATATGGAGCATGCTGGTATAACCTGGGTATCTTCTGTATATAATTATATATGTACAGCTGGTATAAGTTATACATCTTCTTGTATATAGTGATATGGAATATGCTGGTATAACCTGGGTATCTTCTGTATATAATTATATATGTACAGCTGGTATAAGTTATATATCTTCTTGTATATAGTGATATGGACCATGCTGGTATAACCTGGGTATCTTCTGTATATAATTATATATGTACAGCTGGTATAAGTTATACATCTTCTTGTATATAGTGATATGGAGCATGCTGGTATAACCTGGGTATCTTCTGTATATAATTATATATGTACAGCTGGTATAAGTTATACATCTTCTTGTATATAGTGATATGGAGCATGCTGGTATAACCTGGGTATCTTCTGTATATAATTATATATGTACAGCTGGTATAAGTTATACATCTTCTTGTATATAGTGATATGGAGCATGCTGGTATAACCTGGGTATCTTCTGTATATAATTATATATGTACAGCTGGTATAAGTTATACATCTTCCTGTATATAGTGATATGGAGCATGCTGGTATAACCTGGGTATCTTCTGTATATAATTATATATGTACAGCTGGTATAAGTTATACATCTTCCTGTATATAGTGATATGGAGCATGCTGGTATAACCTGGGCATCTTCTGTATATAATTATATATGTACAGCTGGTATAAGTTATACATCTTCTTGTATATAGTGATATGGAGCATGCTGGTATAACCTGGGTATCTTCTGTATATAATTATATATGTACAGCTGGTATAAGTTATATATCTTCTTGTATATAGTGATATGGAGGACGCTGGTATAACCTGGGCATCTTCTGTATATAATTATATATGTACAGCTGGTATAAGTTATACATCTTCTTGTATATAGTGATATGGAGGACGCTGGTATAACCTGGGCATCTTCTGTATATAATTATATATGTACAGCTGGTATAAGTTATACATCTTCTTGTATATAGTGATATGGAGCATGCTGGTATAACCTGGGTATCTCCTGTATATAATTATATATGTACAGCTGGTATAAGTTATACATCTTCTTGTATATAGTGATATGAAGCATGCTGGTATAACCTGGTATCTTCGGTATCTTCTGTATATAATTATATATGTACAGCTGGTATAAGTTATACATCTTCCTGTATATAGTGATATGGAGCATGCTGGTATAACCTGGGTATCTTCTGTATATAATTATATATGTACAGCTGGTAAAAGGTATACATCTTCTTGTATATAGTGACATGGAGCATGCTGGTATAACCTGGGTATCTTCTGTATATAATTATATATGTACAGCTGGTATAAGTTATGCATCTTCATGTATATAGTGATATGGAGCATGCTGGTATATCCTGGTTATCTTCTGTATATAATTATATATGTACAGCTAGTATAAGTTATACATCTTCCTGTATACAGTGATATGGAACATGCTGGTATAACCTGGGTATCTTCTGTATATAATTACATATGTACAGCTGGTATAAGTTATACATCTTCTTGTATATAGTGATATGGAGCATGCTGGTATAACCTGGGTATCTCCTGTATATAATTATATATGTACAGCTGGTATAAGTTATACATCTTCCTGTATATAGTGATATGGAGCATGCTGGTATAACCTGGGTATCTTCTGTATATAATTATATATGTACAGCTGGTATAAGTTATACATCTTCTTGTATATAGTGATATGGAGCATGCTGGTATAACCTGGGTATCTTCTGTATATAATTATATATGTACAGCTGGTATAAGTTACACATCTTCTTGTATATAGTGATATGGAGCATGCTGGTATAACCTGGGCATCTTCTGTATATAATTATATATGTATAGCTGGTATAAGTTATACATCTTCCTGTATATAGTGATATGGAGCATGCTGGTATAACCTGGGTATCTTCTGTATATAATTATATATGTACAGCTGGTATAAGTTATGCATCTTCTTGTATATAGTGATATGGAGCATGCTGGTATATCCTGGTTATCTTCTGTATATAATTATATATGTACAGCTGGTATAAGTTATACATCTTCCTGTATACAGTGATATGGAGCATGCTGGTATAACCCGGGTATCTTCTGTATATAATTATATATGTATAGCTGGTATAAGTTATACATCTTCCTGTATATAGTGATATGGAGCATGCTGGTATAACCTGGGTATCTTCTGTATATAATTATATATGTACAGCTGGTATAAGTTATGCATCTTCTTGTATATAGTGATATGGAGCATGCTGGTATATCCTGGTTATCTTCTGTATATAATTATATATGTACAGCTGGTATAAGTTATACATCTTCTTGTATATAGTGATATGGAACATGCTGGTATAACCTGGGTATCTTCTGTATATAATTATATATGTACAGCTGGTATAAGTTATACATCTTCTTGTATATCGTGATATGGAGCATGCTGGTATAACCTGGGTATCTTCTGTATATAATTATATATGTACTGCTGGTATAAGTTATACATCTTTTTGTATATAGTGATATGGAGCATGCTGGTATAACCTGGGTATCTCCTGTATATAATTATATATGTACAGCAGGTATAAGTTATATATCTTCTTGTATATAGTGATATGGAGCATGCTGGTATAACCTGGGTATCTTCTGTATATAATTATATATGCACAGCTGGTATAAGTTATACATCTTCTTGTATATAGTGATATGGAGCATGCTGGTATAACCCGGGTATCTTCTGTATATAATTATATATGTACAGCTGGTATAAGTTATACATCTTGTATATAGTGATATGGAGCATGCTGGTATAACCTGGGTATCTCCTGTATATAATTATATATGTACAGCTGGTATAAGTTATACATCTTCTTGTATATAGTGATATGGAGCATGCTGCTATAACCTGGGTATCTTCTGTATATAATTATATATGTACAGCTGGTATAAGTTATACATCTTCTTCTATATAGTGATATGGAGCATGCTGGTATAACCTGGGTATCTTCTGTATATAATTATATATGTACAGCTGGTATAAGTTATACATCTTCCTGTATATAGTGATATGGAGCATTCTGGTATAACCTGTGCATCTTCTGTATATAATGATATATGTGCAGCTGGTATAATTTATACATCTTCTTGTATACAGTGATATGGAGCATGCTGGTATAACCTGGGTATCTTCTGTATATAATTATATATGTACAGCTGGTATAAGTTATACATCTTCTTGTATATAGTGATATGGAGTATGCTGGTATAACCTGGGTATCTTCTGTATATAATTATATATGTACAGCTGGTATAAGTTATATATCTTCTTGTATATAGTGATATGGACCATGCTGGTATAACCTGGGTATCTTCTGTATATAATTATATATGTACAGCTGGTATAAGTTATACATCTTCTTGTATATAGTGATATGGAGCATGCTGGTATAACCTGGGTATCTTCTGTATATAATTATATATGTACAGCTGGTATAAGTTATACATCTTCTTGTATATAGTGATATGGAGCATGCTGGTATAACCTGGGTATCTTCTGTATATAATTATATATGTACAGCTGGTATAAGTTATACATCTTCTTGTATATAGTGATATGGAGCATGCTGGTATAACCTGGGTATCTTCTGTATATAATTATATATGTACAGCTGGTATAAGTTATACATCTTCCTGTATATAGTGATATGGAGCATGCTGGTATAACCTGGGTATCTTCTGTATATAATTATATATGTACAGCTGGTATAAGTTATACATCTTCCTGTATATAGTGATATGGAGCATGCTGGTATAACCTGGGCATCTTCTGTATATAATTATATATGTACAGCTGGTATAAGTTATACATCTTCTTGTATATAGTGATATGGAGCATGCTGGTATAACCTGGGTATCTTCTGTATATAATTATATATGTACAGCTGGTATAAGTTATATATCTTCTTGTATATAGTGATATGGAGGACGCTGGTATAACCTGGGCATCTTCTGTATATAATTATATATGTACAGCTGGTATAAGTTATACATCTTCTTGTATATAGTGATATGGAGGACGCTGGTATAACCTGGGCATCTTCTGTATATAATTATATATGTACAGCTGGTATAAGTTATACATCTTCTTGTATATAGTGATATGGAGCATGCTGGTATAACCTGGGTATCTCCTGTATATAATTATATATGTACAGCTGGTATAAGTTATACATCTTCTTGTATATAGTGATATGAAGCATGCTGGTATAACCTGGGCATCTTCTGTATATAATTATATATGTACAGCTGGTATAAGTTATACATCTTCTTGTATATAGTGATATGGAGCATGCTGGTATAACCTGGGCATCTTCTGTATATAATTATATATGTACAGCTGGTATAAGTTATACATCTTCCTGTATATAGTGATATGGAGCATGCTGGTATAACCTGGGTATCTTCTGTATATAATTATATATGTACAGCTGGTATAAGTTATACATCTTCTTGTATATAGTGATATGGAGCATGCTGGTATAACCTGGGTATCTCCTGTATATAATTATATATGTACAGCTGGTATAAGTTATACATCTTCTTGTATATAGTGATATGGAGCATGCTGGTATAACCTGGGTATCTTCTGTATATAATTATATATGTACAGCTGGTATAAGTTATATATCTTCTTGTATATAGTGATATGGAGGACGCTGGTATAACCTGGGCATCTTCTGTATATAATTATATATGTACAGCTGGTATAAGTTATACATCTTCTTGTATATAGTGATATGGAGGACGCTGGTATAACCTGGGCATCTTCTGTATATAATTATATATGTACAGCTGGTATAAGTTATACATCTTCTTGTATATAGTGATATGGAGCATGCTGGTATAACCTGGGTATCTCCTGTATATAATTATATATGTACAGCTGGTATAAGTTATACATCTTCTTGTATATAGTGATATGAAGCATGCTGGTATAACCTGGGCATCTTCTGTATATAATTATATATGTACAGCTGGTATAAGTTATACATCTTCTTGTATATAGTGATATGGAGCATGCTGGTATAACCTGGGCATCTTCTGTATATAATTATATATGTACAGCTGGTATAAGTTATACATCTTCCTGTATATAGTGATATGGAGCATGCTGGTATAACCTGGGTATCTTCTGTATATAATTATATATGTACAGCTGGTATAAGTTATACATCTTCTTGTATATAGTGATATGGAGCATGCTGGTATAACCTGGGTATCTCCTGTATATAATTATATATGTACAGCTGGTATAAGTTATACATCTCCTTGTATATAGTGATATGGAGCATGCTGGTATAACCTGGGTATCTTCTGTATATAATTATATATGTACAGCTGGTATAAGTTATACATCTCCTTGTATATAGTGATATGGAGCATGCTGGTATAACCTGGGTATCTTCTGTATATAATTATATATGTACAGCTGGTATAAGTTATACATCTTCTTGTATATAGTGATATGGAGCATGCTGGTATAACCTGGGTATCTCCTGTATATAATTATATATGTACAGCAGGTATAAGTTATACATCTTCTTGTATATAGTGATATGGAGCATGCTGGTATAGCCTGGATATCTTCTGTATATAATTATATATGTACAGCTGGTATAAGTTATACATCTTCCCGTATATAGTGATATGGAGCATGCTGGTATAACCTGGGTATCTTCTGTATATAATTATATATGTACAGCTGGTATAAGTTATACATCTTCTTGTATATAGTGATATGGAGCATGCTGGTATAGCCTGGATATCTTCTGTATATAATTATATATGTACAGCTGGTATAAGTTATACATCTTCCCGTATATAGTGATATGGAGCATGCTGGTATAACCTGGGTATCTTCTGTATATAATTATATATGTACAGCTGGTATAAGTTATACATCTCCTTGTATATAGTGATATGGAGCATGCTGGTATAACCTGGGTATCTTCTGTATATAATTATATATGTACAGCTGGTATAAGTTATACATCTTCTTGTATATAGTGATATGGAGCATGCTGGTATAACCTGGGTATCTTCTGTATATAATTATATATGTACAGCAGGTATAAGTTATACATCTTCCCGTATATAGTGATATGGAGCATGCTGGTATAACCTGGGTATCTTCTGTATATAATTATATATGTACAGCTGGTATAAGTTATACATCTTCTTGTATATAGTGATATGGAACATGCTGGTATAACCTGGGTATCTTTCTGTAGTAGAAACAAATTCTGGATAAGTATGGACTGGATATTTAGTTGGTTTGTTCTGCAGATTTACAGACAGACACATCAGGCATGAATCTGCTGGATCCTGAGAGGTAGCGGCTTGGATAAAAGCTTACATGTTCGCTCATCTTTAAAAACATCTTCTTTGGGAAACCGCAGGCCAAGAGATGCCCCCCATCGAGTTTCGGATAAATAAAGCTCCAACACACTCAAAAATAAGGGGAAAGAAAAGGATTGGACAGAATTCTGCAGTGGAGGAAAGTGTCAATATCTGTGCTTATTACCAAAGTTTTCTTTTAAATTTAAGATTTATAGGCGCTATATGTTGTGTTGACCTTGGATCATGGCGCTATGTGTGGTATTACGCCCCTCACCCACTATAACACACATACAGGGTTCTCCTATCTATCTATCTATCTATCTATCTATCTATCTATCTATCTATCTATCTATCTATCTATCTATCTATCTATCTATCTCATATCTATCTATCTATCTATCTATCTATCTATCATCTATCTATCTATCTATCTATCTATCTATCTATCTATCTATCTATCTATCTATCTATCTATCTATCTATCTATCTCATATCTATCTATCTATCTATCTCGTATCTATCTATCTATCTATCTATCTATCTCATATCTATCTATCTCATATCTATCTATCTCATATCTATCTATCTATCTATCTATCTCATATCTATCTATCTATCTATCTATCTATCTATCTATCTCATATCTATCTATCTATCTATCTATCTATCTATCTATCTATCTATCTATCTATCTATCTATCTATCTATCTATCTATCTATCTCATATCTATCTATCTATCTATCTATCTCATATCTATCTATCTATCTATCTATCTATCTATCTATCTATCTATCTATCTATCTATCTATCATCTATCTATCTCTATCTATCTATCTCATATCTATCTCATATCTATCTATCTATCTATCTATCTATCTATCTATCTATCTATCTATCTATCTATCTATCTATCTATCTATCTATCTATCTATCTCATATCTATCTATCTATCTATCTATCTCATATCTATCTATCTATCTATCTATCTATATCCTATCTATCTATCTATCTATCTATCTATCTATCTATCTATCTATCTATCTATCTATCTATCTATCTATCTATCTATCTATCTATCTATCTCATATCTATCTATCTATCTCATATCTATCTATCTCATATCTATCTATCTATCTCATATCTATCTATCTATCTATCTATCTATCTCATATCTATCTCATATCTATCTATCTATCTATCTATCTATCTATCTATCTATCTATCTATCTATCTATCTATCACCACTGCAGTAATTTGCCCCCAAAATAATAATCCTTGGGTTTCATTTTTCGCCCGCAGTCCCACAGAAACCCGACTTGTAAGCACATAATTTGCAGGCGTTGGAGTTTTATGCCTAAAATTAGAAGATGTAAAGTAGAAACCTTTTTATTTTTTCCCTTCTTTGCACGGAGGTGATTTTCCTACAGCGGTCGTAGTGAATGCCAGATTCTTTTTTTTTTTGCAGATGATTTTTTCTTTATGTTTTATGTTTTTTAAGAGACAACTAAATAACCCAAAATATGAACCTGCGCTCCTGATCTACTGCATTGCACACAGCTCTTACTTATAGAACTGATGGCAGCCGGGGAGGGCATTGTCCACCGGATGGGGGGGGGGGGAGCGGAAAAGAAGCATCCAGAAGATCATTTCTTGTCGAACTTTTTTCTTATTTATTTATTTCTATCTTTCTTTTTTTTTTTTTCTGAAGAAATGTTGTTCCAGGGAGTGTCTCTGGCAGCTTGGCAGAAAATCCAGACGTTACCTCATAGCTGTAGACAGACAGCAAATTTTCTATGCCAGCCTAACGCTGCAGGAGTATTCAGCCTTGTGCCTTACTGATTAGCACTTCTGTTTCAAGGGTTTTGCTGCAGTGTTGGCTTCTGAGGGTACTCGCTGTGTCTTTTGTCCAAATCAGATAACGGATAAGGTGATGATGGGCTGGAGGTAATATTTTTCAACTTCTTAAAGATATATGATATAAAAAAAAAAAAAAAAAACATTTTTTTTTTTTTTTTTTTTTTTTTTTTTTTTTAGATGTCTCCTCATGGAAATTAATGTTAGTTGTTGCTGAGCAAAGGAGAAAGTGAAAAGTTTGCAAAGGAAATGGACACTTTTAAAAAAAAAAAAAAAGAATAAATAATAAAATTGAATAAAAATTGTATAAAAATGAATAAATAATAAAATTAAAAAAATTGGATCATGGATTCGGTGATGATGGGATTCAGGTTAGTTTCATATATGGAAACATATATGAACATTTTATTCAATTTTTTTTTTCTTTTTTTGGTCGGGACTAATGATCGTTTTTGCTGTGCAAAAGAAAAGATTAAATGTTTAGAGAGAAAAATGGAGACTTTTTATAAAAAAAAAAAAATAATTTTTTTTTTTTTTTTTCGAATTACAGAGGAAAAAAAAATGGAGAAAAAAGAAATGGCTGCTTTATAAAAATAAATATTTATTGAAAAATTCTGAATAAAAAAAAAACTTAAATAGGTTTTATGTATATAAAAAAAAAAGTGAGATCATTTTTTTTTTTAAAGAACTTTCCTTTCCATGGAAACTAATATTAGTTGTTGTTTAAGCAAAAGAGACGGTTAAGGCCACGTACACACGATGCGTATTACGTGCGGATATGCCGTGTGGCCATTTATCTTGCGTTTTCGACTCATAATTGTATCTGACAAGTTTATTTTAAAAAACGCAGAATTAGAGCCGCTCCTGTTTTCACATCAAAAAGTAAAATCTGAACCTAAAAAAGCATTAAAAACCCACAATATTAAGTGAGGATTTTACCTGCGGAATTACCTGCGTTTTGATGTGGATTTTTCGCATCAAATTCTGCAACGTGTGCATGTAGTCTGTAGAGAAAAGTGGAAAAATGTTAAAAAAGTACCCCGAAAAATGGAAACGGTGATAATGGGCTCCATACACAGCCGACACCTCACTGCAACGGGCGGAATCAAAGATCACTTTGATTCCGCCCGTTTAACCCCTTAAATTCCGCGGTCATTTGTGACTGCTGCATTTAAATTGTTAGGATCAGGGGGGCGGC
Organism: Rhinoderma darwinii; assembly: GCF_050947455.1. Classification (NCBI taxonomy): domain Eukaryota; kingdom Metazoa; phylum Chordata; class Amphibia; order Anura; family Rhinodermatidae; genus Rhinoderma; species Rhinoderma darwinii. The sequence goes on along the minus strand of NC_134699.1, from coordinate 5,578,925 downwards.
CCCCACCATTGCGCCCTCCCCCCACGACGCAATCGGTGAGTGACAATGGTTGTTATGGCAGACCTGGGGGCCTAATAAAGGCCCCTGTGCTGCCATCTTTGTACTCCTGTGAAGCCCTGCCTCTGTGTCACGATATACTGCAATACATATCATGCATGTGATCCAATGATTGCTGGTTCAAGTCCCCTAGGGGGACCAATAAAAAAAGTAAAAAACTGTTCAATACAATTTTAATAATGTTAAAAAAAAAATAAATTAGAACCGCTCCCTTTTCTCATTTTTTCCCCTAAGGCAATGTTGTAAAAATAAAAGTTAACATAACTGGTATCCCCGCGACCGTTAAAGTCCGAACTATCACAATATAGCGTTGTTTAACCCCGTTTGGTGAATGCCGTAAAAAAAAATATATAAAACATGCAAATGCTTCGATCTCCAAAGAAAATGGAATAAAAAGTGATCAAAAAGTCTGATGTACCCCAAAATGTTATCCGTGAAAACTACAGCTCGCCCCGCAAAATTTAAACGCACACATCGCTAAATTTGGTATCGCCGTAATCGTATCAACCTGTAGAATAAGGTGAATATGTCGTTTTTTCCGCCTGATCGACGCCGTAAAAACAAAACTCCCCAAAAAATGGCGTAATCGCTGTTTTTTTGCCCATTTCACCCCACAAATAACAATTTTTCAGCTTCCCGGTACATTATGCGGTACAATAAATGGTGCCATGAAAAACGACAACTTGTCCCGCAAAAAACAAGCCCTCATATGGCGATATATCTCATATATGTCGATTAAAAAAAAAAGTTTATGGCTTTTGGAAGGTGGGGAGGAAAAAACGAAAATGAAAAAACTCTAATTGGCCGTGTCATTAAGGGGTTAAACTTATTACAATGGAAAAAAACAAACGTAATATAAATAAATTGACCGAATGAATATAGAATTTATAATACGTAAAAGTCAAATCCGTTAAATAATTACTGGAAAAAAATAAAATTTTATAATAAACAAAGTACACAAATTTAAAGGCGCTTTTATTTTTTAATTTTTTTTTTAATGGCATGTGTCTTTTTTTAGTTACAAACTACAAGGAGGCGGGGCTTGTGTCGATTTACATAAATGGGCGTTTCTAGACCGTTTTGGGACGAAACGGGGTAGTAGATCAATTCGCCCCGCACTTTAAGATTCAATTGTTGGGAAAAACGAAGTCTTTTTTTAATTATACTTTTTAGTCATTTCTGTTGTCTTGGTCTCGTACATGGGTAAGAGGGGTTAGACCTTACCCACTCATGACAGCCGTTAGGGTTGACACCCAGCTTTTCCGTAGACCCTGACTGGTATGTCAATCTGATTAATACATCATTTGTTCTGAAGAGTTCCATTCCCCTCCATCACGCTTTCCTGCAGCTCTCTCTGTGCACGTGTCAGTCTTTACTGCAGTTCTGGCATTCCTATGGAAAATACCTGTTGCTGTGGCTGCTATTAAGGTTGTAACTAAATGTAGATATGGACGAATGGCGACTGTGCTACAAAAAAAAAAGCAAAATCACAGAGAGTTGCCCCAAAATCACCCAAAACGCCCTCTCCTAATCCTGATTGATCCCCATCCTCTGCCCCTAGGATTGGCAGGACTGCAGTGCTGTGAACCTCCACCAGGTGTTGCAATCCCACCTGTTCCTTGGTGCTGTAAGGAAGCCCACCCATACAGCATTGAGTACTGGTTGTTAGTTATATATCTTAATAATACCATTTATATTCACTTTTTCTGTGTCCCCCGCTCTATTCCTACACTCCCCTACCTGAACATGACCTATTCCATTATTTATCCTGAGCCGTCTGGTTTATGAATAGAATGCCAGAACTACGGTTAAGACTGACACTTACACAGCCAGAGCAGTAGGAGAGAGGGAGCAAATAGGGGATGCGACTCTGTATAATAATGCATGTTCATCTGCCATTCAGGATGTGCGGAAAGCCGTATGACAACCCCTGCGGACACTGCTGTGATTCAGCAGAACATGACAGCTGCTGCGTACAGTAAAAGTTGCAGTTTGAGTCGTTTTCGTTTTTCTGTTTCCCCCTCGTCCTGTCTAATCCCCTCTTTCCGCAGCCTCCTCCCAGCTTAGGCACAGACTGATATCAATGAAGTTACCACGTCGAGGCTAAGTACATCAGGTGCCGCCCGCGGGCATTAACAAAGCCAACACAGGCACAAAGTGTTCGCATTAACCTGATTACTATTCAGCCTCTGTCACAGGGAACCGGTTTGGAAATCTTACGGTGTCATCCAAAATGGAAAGGTCAGAACAAGAGGAAATAAAAAAAAAAAAAAAAAAGCGAAACGCGTGGGGATGATGGAGTGACCTATCAGATCAAAAGGAAGTCAACCTTTCATTGTCTCACGTTGAGCGCCGCCACCGCCAAAGTCTGGAAAAGTTTTTTTGTTTTTTTTCTGCAGCTGCACGCGTTCCCATTCAGAGAAGTCTGGAGGAACACAAAAGCTTCTGTAAATAAAGCTCCTCAAGAATCATTTTCCCGTTCACCACTTCTCTTATTGATTTGCCCGACATGCAGATGGCGAGCGCGATCTTCCTAACCTTCGGTTGTCTGCGGTGGAGCGCGCTCTGCCGGTTTTTTCGCTGCACTACTGTCTATTTAGGTCACTTGCACAAATCAGGCCAAGGATTTCATTGGCAAAGAGACAAGACGACCGCAGGGTAAAGCAAGCGCCTTCCTCCGTGATGCCTGCAAATAGAAGTTCAACTATACTGCTTCTGTTTTCCGCAATGTCATTTTTAGATACTGGGAGGGGGGGGGTGAATATTTTTGAAATGGGGGGATTCTGCCCTTTCTGACTTGTGAACGCCGACATAGCACCTAGCTAACCTAACCCAGCTTTCTCCCATTGGAAAAGGGGATGAGGGTGGATACACAACAAGGTTTTTGAGCGATAAGACCCGCCCCCGAATAGCCTGACCCCACCTCCAAATCCACCCCTGCTTAGTCCCTCATAGGAATTCTGCGTCCCACACACTCTTCTTAGTAGGGTGAAAGCAGTGGGTGCTTCTCCAGCCACTCATCAGCTGGAAATTGAGCATATTTTAGAAGACTTTTTCTTTACCTTAAAATTAAAGCATATTCTAAGCCCCGCCTATTTGTCAAGGCCACTCCCCTTACTTTATGTGGGGCAGCTTCCTGATAATCTTCTCACTTGGGGTTTAATTACTTGTGGATTATAATCATTGTGCCTTTACTGCATTGGAAATCGGCTCTGACTACTTGCTGAGTTTACCTGAACAAGCAAAGCTGCAGTGTAAAGCATGAAGTAGGAATAGAGCAGCTTGAGGCTCAGATGAGCTAGTTTTGGATTTCAGACTACTTACTCAAGGCCTTATTGAGATGGTGATAATACAGCCGCATTTTAGGATCCGTATTACGGCTGCAAGTCCCCGCCCAGATGCGGGTCTAATAATTTAGTCCAATCGCTTAAATGCAGCCATATTACGGATGTTTAAATGAGACCTAATAGATAATATAGCTAAGCTGGAATCACTAATTGGAACCCAAATGAAACAGAACTGCAGTATAAAGCATGGTGGAGAGACTTTTTTTTGGCTTAAGAAAAGGATCATGTTCGATTTGTAGTTGGATCCAGTTCCGTTCTACTAGTAGTTGAGAGCAGAATTTTGAAAAAAACATTAAAAAAAATAAATGGCCGCCAATCGCAACACAACGGACACCATTGTAACTCCATTCGGTCCATCGGCCGACGCTGGTGTTCGGAAGCTACGACGCAGATGTGAACAGAGTCCTAGAAAAATAGCAAAAATACCTCTAAGTCCATGGAGATGGCATGCAGCGCTATGCGGGTTGTCGGTGTCCTCGTAGCCGCGGAACGGCGTTGCTTCTGGAAATAAAATGACTGCAAAAGATAATTGTGGAAATGCTTTATGATTGCAGCCGAGCATTTAATTAGCCGATTAGAGCAATTAAACATTGACAAAGTAAATGGCACATGTGATTAATGAAATCAATCTGTACAAAGTAACAAGATGGAAGGGAATAGCGCGAGCCGAGGCGCCGCAGATAAAATACGGAGGGGGGGGGGCGGCGGCTGCTATTGAGTCAATTCAGAGAAGATGACAAGCGCTATTATTTGCTATAGTTATTTGTATTCTCATGTTCAGTATACACAAGGCGCTCCACGTAGACATGTGACACTACAACCTCCAGCAGGGCATGACGACTGGAGACGACCGCAATGCAATTCCATTGTGTCTTAATAGTCAACATCAATAAGATTGAATAGAATTTAGAGCAAAAGAACACACGGCGGGAATTATATTCAATATACAGGACCGGGAGGGGGTTTCATGTATTCAGGAGGGGAATAGATACAAAGAATTAAAGGGCCGGTGTCCAGTCATGTCAAGAAAGCTGATTCATTGTATAATGGAAAGTTCTGCAAGTTTCGAATCGACTTTGTGTTTCAAGATCTCTGCTTGCTGTTTGCGCATGAGAACTGATCAGACCTAATACTTCTCACAGCAGAATGTTTGTTAAAATCCAGACTAGATAATCGTCGATGAGCTAAACACAGCCGCAGTACTAATGGATTCTCTAGACTGTATGCTGTTGTAACAAATCCTCAACTTCGAGTATTAGGTTCATACAGGTTTTCACCCTCCGAATGTTCTCATTCACTGACCGCAAGTAGAGATCTTATAAATGAGTGTTTAAGGCAAAAAGGCTGTAAGAAAGTCGCAGATCTTTTCTTTATACAATGACTTATCCACATCTATATTGATTTATATTGTAGGAGGAGAAGTTAGCTACTTCCTTTATCGCTGATGTCCCCATTGTACTAAAATTGCCTCGTTCCTTGTTTTATAAAGTGTTTTTTAAAAAAAAAGTAAAACACAAGAACTTGTAACTTCTAGGCTATAAATAAGGATGAAATCTCCAGTCTGTCTGACACATCGCTAGCCATAGAAACCTTTGGTTACTAATACAGAGATCAGACTCTGTTTGCGTCTGTGAGAGGAATGGCAGGTTTCTCTCACCCTGATTGGCTGCCAGGGAAACCTGAGAGAGCAAGAGGAGGGGGGCGGGGAATCCTTTCAGAGACAGAAAAAGCAGACCCAATAGGGCTAATATGGCTGACAAAGGTGTCAGATAGCTACTTCCTCTCTCCGAGACTGAATACAGGTGTCAGATAGCTACTTCCTGTCTCCGAGACTGAATACAGGTGTCAGATAGCTACTTCCTGTCCCAGAGACTGAATACAGGTGTCAGATAGCCACTTCCTGTCCCAGAGACTAAATACAGGTGTCAGATAGCTACTTCCTGTCCCAGAGACTGAATACAGGACAACTAGTCCCAGTTACAGCCTATAAGGATTCAGGGGTCCAGGCAAGTTGTATAAAGCTACAGACTGTAAAGTTGTAGAAAAAAATTCTAAGATGATGGTGAATTGTTTTATTATGACCCGGAGGTTATAAATTTAAACCTGAAATAATTGGCCGGCCATCTTCTTACCGCTCGGTGGTCATGATTAGATTTTTACAGGGACATTAGCGGCTTTCTGTAGCGTTGCCGGATGCTGTGTGTGTTTTGTGCTCTTCAGTAAATATAGCCTGTGCTGCGCTTCCCCATTGTGACGCCCTGCTGGGTCCAGTAAGACAATCAATTATATTAACGAGTCAGGTGACCATTAATGATATTTCTGCGCACGTTCCCCTCCGCTATAAACTAGAAGCCTCTTCTTAATTACCTTCTTTAATTTTTATAAGGCCGGCAAAAAACACAGAAAAAGACAAAAGTTTCCCATTTTTGAGAAAATATTTTTGTAGTCATGTGACGATATGGAAGCGGACGTTCAAAGAGCAATAATAGGGGCCGGAAAAATCCCCCCCATCACTGGAGCTGCTGCCCTTGTATTGAAATTCAGATCCCCAGGCCCAGGGGCACAGAGTTGTGATCAAAGTGGCGCCCCCTCCTGGTGTCTGTTTAACCAATCACACTTCCTGAAGATAACATTGTGGGGTCTAAGGAAAAGGGGGGTGTCGTGTGGAGGTCTGCACTTTCCATAGGGTCAAGGGAGTCTCACTGGTATGGATGTCCTATGGATGTTGTATGCAAATGTCGGTCAAGGAGCTCAACTCCATTGATGTGACTGAGCTGCAATACCAGACACAACCTGTGGACAGGTGTGGCGCTGTTTTTGGAAAAAAGCAGCCATGTTTTTCTAATCCTGGTGGGACATCCCTTTTAAATGAGGATATCTTACAGATGCTAAACTAGCGGGCACAACTGACAACAGCAGCGCTGAGGCTGGAAATAGCAGGGCACCCACTTTCCGGTCTGCACGACTTTCAGGAGCTATTGGATTGGAAGTTGGCGTCGTCATCTACATTTAGTGGGGCAAAGAAGGGAAGCCGCCATATACAACAATGGGCATCTGTATTGTGCTTTCCAGCCCCTGACTGGCACTTTGGGGGTCAATTAAGTGGATAATCTAAGGGCCTCATCCTTGTGCCACTTTCCCTTTAAATTGTACAACCAGCATCTAGTATGACACAAAGTGCAGCCGCTCTGTGGCACAGTCATAAGCGCAATTGAAATAGCTCTGCGATGCCAGACGTCCACACTATGCAAAAAGATCCATGCCCTTACATTCAACTGGCAGGGGGTCTGCCCGCAGCAGTCTGGCCAAGGCGGACAGTCATTCGTGCCATGCATGCCTCCTGGGTAAACAAGAAGTCATCTCCCACAACACTGGCGGCTGCAATATCCAGCTGTCCCACATTAGTAAGCGGCATGGTGAGTGGGGGGTATAAAGTTACAGACACCCACTCGGGTGGAGAGGCCGGGTGCAAGCAACATTTTGATTGCAAGCTCTTCGATCAAGTCTTCTACTATTAGTCTTGTGAAATTCCACATTATATTGCAGATCTGTTTTAGGAATAAATGCCGGATTTTCAGACTTTCTGGATTAAAGGAATTACATTGGATAGATAGATAGATAGATAGATAGATAGATAGATAGATAGATAGATAGATAGATAGATAGATAGATAGATAGATAGATAGATAGATAGATAGATAGATAGATAGATATGAGATAGATAGATAGATAGATAGATAGATAGATAGATAGATAGATATGAGATAGATAGATAGATAGATAGATAGATAGATATGAGATAGATAGATAGATAGATAGATATGAGATAGATAGATAGATAGATATGAGATAGATAGATATGAGATAGATAGATATGAGATAGATAGATAGATAGATAGATAGATAGATAGATAGATAGATAGATAGATAGATAGATAGATAGATAGATAGATAGATAGATAGATAGATAGATAGATATTAGATAGATAGATAGATAGATATGAGATAGATAGATAGATAGATAGATAGATAGATAGATAGATAGATAGATAGATAGATAGATAGATAGATAGATAGATAGATAGATGGATGGATGGATATGAGATAGATAGATAGATAGATAGATAGATAGATAGATAGATAGATAGATAGATAGATAGATAGATAGATAGATAGATAGATATGAGATAGATATGAGATAGATAGATAGATAGATAGATGGATAGATAGATATGAGATAGATAGATAGATAGATAGATAGATAGATAGATAGATAGATAGATAGATATGAGATAGATAGATAGATAGATGGATGGATATATTTGATGTATCTGTTAAGGTTTCTGCATCGTCTGTAGTTCTTTGGCCGTGAAGAAGCAGATAGAACTGAGCCGTCTGTTTACCAGAAAACTTTATTTTCAAAAGAAAACTTATTTTCATAGAAGTTCTCCCTCTGAGCAAATGGTCGGCACTTCTGCTCCTGGCAGGCAATACCTGGATAATGCCGGTACAGGCAGCAGCGGGAGTCCCAGCATTTTACCCAGCAGGGAAAATCTATATGTGAATGTTGGGAAGCAATCCAATGTATCTCGTGGAAGCGTCAATCACGACTCCTCCCGGCGCAGACAATGCAGCGTGTGAGCTCCGCGCCTGAATCTTCCCAACGTAGATTCTAAAAGCTCCACATTACAGACAGATATAATGTCTATTGAGTAGAAAGATAATAAAAAAAAACTGCTGGAAAATTACAGCTCCAGGCCAGCGGGGGCGCTGTGACATAAAAGCATTTGCTAAAGTGTGGTCACAGAGCACTCGTCATATAGCAAAGCACCAGGAGTAACTATAGTTCACTGTTTAAATTTACAATTTAAGTTGAGTCACTGATCTTGGGTTACATACTATTTTATACTCCAGTCCCATCCAGAGCAGCATTCGCAATTCTGCTGTCTGCTTTTTAACACAGACTGCGATCGACTGAGATCGAACTACATAACTTTTTCACTGGGCTCCCATAATTCACTGCACTCTGGTAATGGAAGCAACAGATTTTTAAATGCAGCTCTGGAAGTGACTGGAGGATAAGAAAAAGTGGTCAAATCTCAGCTGTTTTTGGAATATTTATAGTCAGGGTTGTTGTTTTTTATAAACTACACAAATATTTTCTTCTATGCAATGTCCAGGATATTTATTAGCACACTGTGTCACCCAGCTTTCCTTGACTCCTGATTTCCAAATCAACCTGGTTATGCAGCGATTCATCCCTCCCTATGATATTTCTGGCTAAATAATCAGATTTTGCCCTTCAGGATGTTCGGAAAGTTGGATTACAGTTCAATTAGGAGCCTTATTGGTTGTCACCCAGCAACGCTTTTTATTGTATACCTTTTGTCCAATGCAGCAGACCCTGAGAGGGGCGTCGTATAGACGTAGCGGAGATGTGCGGCGCCTTTGCCGTTTTTTCTTCTGGTGGATAGAATAATATTCTCCCATTACATGGAGGTCCGTACTCTGCCGGCATAAAGCGTGGAGGTCCATTATAGAACAGAGGCCGGCGGCTGTCCCCGTAGCGTTCGCACAAAGCCGGGGCCAGCGCGTCAGGTCAGCCGCTTTGTAAGTGCCGGCAATTAGACGTCTCTTCTGATGGAACATTATTGGGAGTCATGTTGAGCTGACAGGGCGAGATGTCCTTCGGGGCGACAGAACACCCCCCCCCCCCCAGCTCTTCAGAAAACTAAAGAGGCGGCAGCTGGGCAGAACAGCGGACAGACAAGCCTAGACTGGCACATCCCGACCTGGCAGACGGCATTAACCCCTTACAGCAGGGTGGCTGATCAATCACCTGCCACAAATACAATGAGGCTGGAACAAGACGCCAACATAGACCATAGCCATGCGGAGTAATCCACTACACGGGGTCCCAATCTCTGGCATCCCCCATATCCAACCGGATTATAATGACGTTAATCATGGTGATAATGGTGGTCAGATAGGATCAAAACTCCCAACATTTAAAAATGGCACTTTTGGAAATATTTGCATAAGTTCCGCCCCCTTTGAGGTTCGTTTCACAAGACAATCGCACGGAAAACAGCACTGAGACCCCCACCGATCGCTAAAACGTAGCGGCAGGAGCGCTCGTGTGAGCGCAGAGCCGCTTAGTTTCTGTTCGGCTTTTTCCGGAAATCAATGTATTGGAGTTGAAAGTCTATGAACCCGTACCCCGATACGTCGGCTGAACCCATGAACGGAATCCAAGCGGAAACAAATGGAAACCATAGGATTTGCATCACCATTGACGCATCCGGTGCAAATGGCTTCCGGAAAAACCGCCCCGCGGGTAAAAAGCGACATGCCCTTTCTTCGGGTGTTTACGTCTCTGACCACCCATTGACATCAATGGGAGGCAGAGAAAGCGTATTTCGCTGCGTTTTTGCCCATTGGCGCTCAGTGGCGAAAAACGCGGCAAACGACATGCAGGCAGATCAAAATCTGCCTCAAAATTCCAAACGTCAAAAGACGGCACGTAAAATAACAGCGTCGTCAAAGAAGGGCAGGACACTTCTTGGGACGTAATTTGAGCCGTTTTTCCATTGACTTCAATGAAGAACAGCTCCAAATTACGGCCGTAATTGACGCCTCGGAAAACGCGAGTACGAGCAATTACGTCTGAAATTCAGGAGCTGTTTTCTCCTCAAAACAGCTCCGTAATTTCAGTCCTAATTGTCGATATCGTGTGCACATGCCCTAATACTAACACACTAACAATACTGATGTGTTTAGACAGTGAATAGACATTCCACGGGATGTCTATTCACAATCTCTGCACTTCGTTACTCTGTCTGTGCTAGTTACAGCCGAGGACGCGCGATCTCGCGAGATTACGCGGTAAATGACAGGTTACAACGAGATCACGCTTCCTCTGCTGTAACTACCACAGACAGAGTAACGAAGTGCAGAGATTGTGAATAGACATCCCGTGGAATATCTATTCACTGTCTAAACACTTCAGTATTGTTAATGTGTTAGGGCGGATTCACACGAACGTGATTTGCGTCCGTGCAGCCCGCGTGGTTTTCACGCGACTCGCGCAGACCAATACAAGTCTATGGGGCAGTGCAGACAGTCTGTGTTTTTTGCGCAGCGTTTGTCCGCTGCGTAAAACTTGCGACCTGTTCTATATTTCTGCGTTTTTCGCGCATCACGCACCCATTGAAGTCAATGGGTGCGTGAAAATCACGCATGCCCCACACGGAAGCACTTCTGTGGGACGCGCGTTATTCGCGCAACAGCTGTAAAAGAATGAATGTAAACAGGAAAGCACCACGTGCTACAAACATCCAAATGGAGTGTCATAAAGATGGAGGCTGCGCGAAAAGCACGCAGCCGCGCATCCATATGAACAGGGCACACGGAGCTGACACGCTGCTGCCACGCGCGCAAAACGCTGATTTTCACGCATATGTCAGCCTTATGACACGCGGTTTTGATGTTTAGAAAATGAAATGAAGGAAGTGCTTCTATTTTTCCCTTCATTTCTTTATCTACTATTGCGCGAATCACGCGCGACACACGGAAGTGCTTCTGTGTGCCGTGCACGATTTTCACTCGCCCATTGACTTCAATGGGTGCGTGATGCGCAAAAAACGGCCAAATATAGGACATGTCGTGAGTTTTACGCAGCGGACACACGCAGCGGGAATATCACAGACTGTCTGAATGGCCCCATTGACTAACATAGGTCCGTGCGAAGCGCGTGATTTTCACGTTCGTGTGAATAAGGCCTAACAGTTTGGGGAGTTTTGCCCGGGAAGTGTTGTCCTGGTATAATACGGGCGCCCTCGCTGCCAGCAGATATGTTTGGGCACTCCCCTTCGCCTCTTGAAACAGAAGAAATATTCCCCTCGGGCATAGACGTAGTGGTATGAGGGCTGTTTTTTTTCTGTAGTTATTATTGGTACCATTTTGGGGTACATGCGACTTATTGATCACTTTTTATCCTATTGTTTGGGAGGTAAGGTGACCAAAAAAACAGCAATTCTGACATCATGTTTTCGTTTTTTTATACAGCGTTCACCACGCGTTATAAATGACATGTTACCTTTACTCTGCGGGTCAGTACGATTCCGGCGATACCAAATTTATGGCACTTTTTTATGTTTTACAACTTTTTGCACAATAAATCTACTTTTGTAAAGAATGTCGCCATGTTGTGAGAACCATAACTTTTAAAAAATTTCGTCGACGGAGGTGTATGGCGGCCTGTTTTTTGCGAGACGAGCTGTAGTTTTTATAGGTATAATTTTTGGGTACGTGCGACTTTTTGATCACTTTTTATTCCAATTTTAGTAGGTCAAAGTGACCAAAAAACATCAATTCTGGCATTGCATTTTAGGGGGCTTTTTTTTTACGGCGTTCCCCGCGTGGAATAAATAACATAATATTTTTATAGTTCAGGCCGTTATGGTCGATACCAGATATGTACGGTTTATATTATTTTTTTCAATAATAAAAGACTTGATAAGGGAAATAGGGCGATTTGTGTTTTATTACTTGAAACTTTTATTATATTTTTTACAACTTTTTTTTTTTTCACTTTTTCCACACTTTTTTTAAGTCCCACAAGGGGACTTGAAGGTCCAACTGTCTGATTTATTTTCTAATACATTGCACTACCTATGTAGTGCAATGTATTAGATCTGTCAGTCGTTAACTGACAGCAAGCCGATGAGGCTCAGCCTCCATTGGGGCCTAATGGGCTTCCGTAATGGCAGACCATGAGGCCATTGTTAGTCTTCCTGTTGCCATAGCAGCAGTCGGCAGCCCTGCGATCACATGGCAGGGTTGACGATTTGCAGCAAACCACTTAGATGCAGCGATCGCTTCCGATCGCTGCATCAAAGGGGTTAATGGCAGGGATCGGAGCTAGCACCGGTTCCTGCCGTTACAGGAGCGTGTCAGCTGTAACATACAGCTAACACCCGCCGCTGATTCCACAGACTCAGCTTCTGAGCCCGCTCCATCTTGCTGTCGGTACCGGAAGCCTATTAAGCACCGCCTCCTGGCGTGGCCTTGAAGGCTTCCGTATTAGGCAGACCGGGAGGCATGTATTAAGCCTCCGATTGCCATTGTAGCCATCGGCACCCCGGCAATTTCGTTGCTGGGGTGGCGATTAGATGCAAACACCTTAAATGCAGCGATTGCTTTTGACCTCTGCATTTAAGGGGTTAATGGCAGGGATCGGAGCTAATCGGTCCCCGCCATTACAGCAGGGTGTCCGTTGTAACATACAGCAGACTCCCGGAGATGATGACACCGACTCAGCTTCCGTCGTATGGATACGGCAAATTATGGGAAGCACTAGCTTTCCTTGACGTATCCATACGACAAATGTTGGGAAGAGGTTAAAACGTACGCAAATGTATACGACGGAAAACCAGAAACGGATGTTACAAAAGCATACGTTTTTGTAACTTTAAAAACATATACGTTGTCGTATACCACAAACGTTTGCCCAAAACGAGTTGTGAACCTAGCCTAATATGGGTCCCATTAACCTTTTTTTTTCCAGTTCCAACGTGTCTCGAATTGCTGTGATGTCACTGACTGCAGTTATTTGAGTTGCTGTGATATCACTGACTAGTTTAGCAATCTTCTGTGATGTAATTGACTGTAGTTATTTAAGCTGCTGTGATGTCACTGACTGGAGTTATTTGAGCTGCTGTGATGTCATTGACTGCAGTTATTTGAGCTGCTGTGATGTCACTGACTGTAGTTATTTGAGCTGCTGTGATGTCACTGACTGCAGTTATTTGAGCTGCTGTGATGTCATTGACTGTAGTTATTTGAGCTGCTGTGATGTCACTGACTGCAGTTATTTGAGATGCTGTGATGTCACTGACTGCAGTTATTTGAGCTGCTGTGATGTCATTGACTGCAGTTATTTGAGCTGCTGTGATGTCACTGACTGTAGTTATTTGAGCTGCTGTGATGTCACTGACTGCAGTTATTTGAGCTGCTGTGATGTCATTGACTGTAGTTATTTGAGCTGCTGTGATGTCACTGACTGCAGTTATTTGAGATGCTGTGATGTCACTGACTGCAGTTATTTGAGATGCTGTGATGTCACTGACTGCAGGTATTTGAGCTGCTGTGATGTCACTGACTGAAGTTATTTGAGCTGCTGTGATATTATTGACTGTAGTTATTTAAGCTGCTGTGATGTCACTGACTGCAGTTATTTGAGCTGCTGTGATGTCACTGACTGCAGGTATTTGAGCTGCTGTGATGTCACTGACTGCAGTTATTTGAGCTGCTGTGATGTCACTGCAGTTATTTAAGCTGCTGTGATGTCACTGACTGCAGTTATTGAGCTGCTGTGATGTCACTGACTGCAGTTATTTGAGCTGCTGTGATGTCACTAACTGCAGTTATTTGAGCTGCTGTGATGTCACTGACTGCAGTTATTTGAGCTGCTGTGATGTCACTGACTGCAGTTATTTGAGCTGCTGTGATGTCACTGACTGCAGGTATTTGAGCTGCTATGATGTCACTGACTGCAGTTATTTGAGCTGCTGTGATGTCACTGACTGCAGTTAGTTGAGCTGTTGTGATGTCATTGCAGTTATTTGAGCTGCTATGATGTCACTGACTGCAGTTATTTGAGCTGCTGTGATGTCACTGACTGCAGTTATTTAAGCTGCTGTAAACTCTGTGGGTGCTTCTTGCGGCAATTGTGCCTGTCACATAGTGGTTATGCTATGGAAAGTAAACTGAACTTCTTTGACTCCTGACCCCAGTGCTGTCATGTCGTGCTGGTCATGAAGGCAAGCGGCACAGCCACCTTCAAGGCTTTCAAGGAGAGACAAGATATGGCACCAGGCCAATGTTTCCAACCTTTGGATCTACAGCTGTTGCAAAACTACAACTTTCATTGACAGCTGTAGGATGTCAGGTCATGCTGGGAGTAGTAGTTTTGCAGCAGTTGGCGATCAATGCACACCAGACCCTACAGCCATCTGTTCAACAAATGTATATCATAGACAACAGGTGCTGCGATGGGACAAGTGTTACCCACACCTGCCGCAGTGTCTGCTCATGGCACCCGTTCAAGGTGGAGTTGCCCTTTTAAGCCAATTCGATTTACAGTATACTGGATATTAGCATTTTATTCTCCACAGTCGGTAATGAGTTTTGTTTTTTTTTCATCTGTCGCCTTTTGTACTAAAATAAGAAAATGTTTTTTTTGTAAGTTCTTTGCTGTGTTACTATTCAGCGTGATCAGCGCAGGCGATAAGCTCCGAACTTACTAATTAGTTCTCACAACTTCGTGAAATGGGTACAAGCCGTACTAAGGGTGCCGTCTGCAGAAACGCATTGCGACTGGGAGAGAGGTATCAATAGAGGGGTGAGAGGCATAAACTAAGGGAGAAAATGGCGCCAAATATATCAAAATAGCGCAGGTAGCATAATATGTCACTTACACCACCTCATGGCTGCATACAGACACACCAATAAATAGCACCAAAATATGACACACGTCCTTAATAGATTTGGCGCATTGTACGACTCCTCTTAGCCACGCCTTTTTGTGAAAAAAGACACATAACTTTGGCGTACTGAAGGTAATCCATTTTTCCGCCGCAATTTGTGATAAAATACTGACGCATTTCGATTCATAAAACTCCATAGTTTCTTTTTGAACATGGGGTACAAAAAGTGGTAGCATTTGAGCAAAATAAGACACAAGATAATGGAAATCGTAAGCGCCAATGTGCAATGGCTGACGTTAACGTTCACCCACGTTGCAACTTGCAACTCAAGCTGAGAGGTCTTCCGCGGCCAAGTGAACGAAGAAAATTCAAAGAAAGGGTGTGTATACTTTTGCAACCACTTTTGTTATTGCACCAATGCATCGAAAACAAAAAAGAAGCCACCTTGCAAATAGTCTTGATTAGAAAATCTCTTACCGTTTTGTGTATACAGCTTCTATGCGGACCTTTGTGTCTCCATGGTTACAAGCTACAATCCCTGTGTAATCTGAAACGGCAGTCCTTCCGTTCCCCCTACCCTCTCTAAGTGCTAACCCACAGACAGTATAACAGAGAGTGGGGTAACACATGACTGCAGTATCAGACTACACACAGGGTGTGTTTGTAGTCTGTCACCATGGAGACACATAGGTCTGCATAGGAGCTGTATACACAAAACCGTAGCAGATTTTCTAATCAAGACTATTTGCAAAGTTGTTGAATTTTTATTATAAATGCATTGGATAAATAACAAAAAAATTGATGATAAAGTCTACATACCTCGGGCTGTTTCACCAGCGGTCCAATACTTTTGACTATTGTTGTAATGGGTATGGGCACCTTTTTAGTTTCATCACCTGCGCCCATGTATTCCGATGGGCCGCGGTGAAGTGAGAGGGATCTACAAGAGGTAAGTTTCTGTGAGTCTACGTCAATCGTCTCCTTCAGGGCCACAAATACATATCTTCACTATCTTCTGCTTTGGCCTTGTCCCCCTGTAAGTGAATCCCCGGCCTGGTGACATGTGTGGCGGCTTCTGATAGGGTGCTGTGCCAAGCGAGGGAGCGGATGTGTTACAGAGAACATATCTGAGGGCGCATACAATCCTTATCTCTCCTTGGCAGCTACTAAGGAATGCTCAAGAGCTTAACATACTGCAGAGCTAATGGGTGAATCATAGGAGGGATAGACCAGCAAAAACTGCCACCAACTGTGAATCCCTGGCGCAAACCCTATATAATAATACTGATAGGAAGCCAGGAGAAATAGTCAGAAAGGGGCATATTGGAAATCTTCTGATATTAAAAAAAAGAAAATATATATAATTGTTACTACCCAGACATGGTGCTTCTAACATCCCTACTGCGCTGGTGATGGTAGAAGACTTACGTTGTTTTAATGCTGCTGTGATGTCACTGACTGGAATTTTTTGAGCTCTTGTGATGTGTCAAGTTAATCCCCATCACTCTTGAGTTCCTTTTCTCCATTGACTGCAATTATTGAGCTGCTGTGATGTCATTGCAGTTATTTGACCTTCTGTGATGTCACTGGCAGCAGTTGTTTGAGCTGCTGTGATTTAATGAACTGCAGACAGTGACATCACAACAGCTCAATAACTACAGTCAGTGACAACACAGCAGTTCAAATAACTGCAGTCAGTGACATCACAGCAGCTCAAATAACTGCAGACAGTGACATCACAGCAGCTTAAAGAACTACAGTCAGTGACATCACAGCAGCTCAAATAACTGCAGACAGTGACATCACAGCAGCTTAAAGAACTACAGTCAGTGACATCACAGCAGCTCAAATAACTGCAGTCAGTGACATCACAGCAGCTCAAATAACTGCAGACAGTGACATCACAGCAGCTCAAATAACTGCAGTCAGTGACATCACAGCAGCTCAAACAACTACAGTCAGTGACATCACAGCAGCTCAAATAACTGCAGTCAGTGACATCACAGCAGCTCAAATAACTGCAGTCAGTGACATCACAGCAGCTCAAATAACTGCAGACAGTGACATCACAGCAGCTCAAATAACTGCAGTCAGTGACATCACAGCAGCTCAAACAACTACAGTCAGTGACATCACAGCAGCTCAAATAACTGCAGTCAGTGACATCACAGCAGCTCAAATAACTGCAGACAGTGACATCACAGCAGCTCAAATAACTGCAGTCAGTGACATCACAGCAGCTCAAACAACTACAGTCAGTGACATCACAGCAGCTCAAATAACTGCAGTCAGTGACATCACAGCAGCTCAAATAACTGCAGTCAGTGACATCACAGCAGCTCAAATAACTGCAGTCAGTGACATCACAGCAGCTCAAATAACTGCAGTCAGTGACATCACAGCAGCTCAAATAACTGCAGTCAGTGACATCAAAGCAGCTCAATAACTGCAGTCAGTGACATCACAGCAGCTCAAATAACTGCAGTCAGTGACATCACAGCAGCTCAAATAACTGCAGTCAGTGACATCACAGCAGCTCAAATAACTGCAGTCAGTGACATCACAGCAGCTCAAATAACTGCAGTCAGTGACATCACAGCAGCTCAAATAACTGCAGTCAGTGACATCACAGCAATTCAATACGTCAACATAGAAGGCCAAAAACATTATTTAAGTTGCTGCTCTCATGACCTTGCCAAAGTGCCTGTCCCTTCCGATTACCTCTGATTGTCTACCCCCCACCTATGAACTTAAAATGCCAGTCACGGGGTGGGATGGGGAATGAAGTGGGGATTGGCCTCTTCTCCTGCCCCATCAGTACAGGAATTATTAGATGCTGATATTATACTGATATATACGGAGATGACAGAAACGACTCGACACAGATTTTTACTTTTCCTATGTAGAAAGTCAACTTTAAAATATGATCAATTACGAAGTCAGGGCGTGGGAGCCGATAACAGCATCTCCCTAACGACCGCGCCGATCCGGCTTTGCCAGAATAAAAAAATCGGAAATTTGTAGAAATATTTTTTTTTCAAAGTCAATTAGTGGTAACTTCTTTTTATGGGCGTTGATTTTTTTTTGCGGCGCAGCTGCCGGCTCTGCGAACGTCTTACACTAGTTATCAGTGAGTGTTATACCTTATTGCGAGGATTAATCAGTTTCCTCCCGGACGAGGCGTCGGCGCTGCTCGGCTCGCGCATTATCGTGAATAGACTGAACTGTATCTGTAATATTAGTTTACTCGAGTCTAGTCAATAAATGATAACATTAGAAAAAAATGTTCTAACGCCTCAGACGTCTCTTCCCTCTTTTACCCCGACACGAAATTTTAATGATTATTACAGTTGCTAGCGGCAACGAGAGTCACTAAATCTTTTTTTAATGTATTTATCTAATTAAAATCTTTTTTTTTCCTTGTTCAAAGCGTTTTCTTTACTAATTCATACGTCTCACTGTAGAGCGGAGATGGAGCGACTCTGTACGGATAGATTTAAAGGGATACTAACCTCCGGAATGTTCTTTTCTTAATTAGATTTAACCCGCTCTGATCTATATGTCGCGTGCGGTCAGAGTTTATAGACCTTTGCAGTTTATGGTCAAAGTTGCTCCTGATTAGTCTTATAATGTTTTAGTGTAGCCAAAGTAGTCCAGGCCACGCCCCCACAATGATGTCATGCATATTGAAGGCGAGTAGACAACTGTCTTAGGTTTTTGTACTAAAACTAGGATTATGGGACCTCCGGAAGATTGAAAAGATAGGTCAGGGACTAAATAAATATATTATGGGGAGAAGGAATGGAATAATGGAAGGTATATAAGAATATTAGTTTCAGATATATCATGGAAACTTAAGCAGGGGAAGGAACTAGGTCTCACTAGATATCGTTTTAGACCTTTTGGCGCACTATATGGAAAGCTGGACTTCACCTGATTAATGCGCTGTTGTGGGTGTATAAGAGAAGGACACGGGGATCATTACACTGAGAAAAAAGTGTTGCAAAAATGTAACAAAAATAAAATAATTTTGTCAACGTTGAACAACAATTATGCCCCTCCCTCCACAAGCCCCTCCCTCCTTCTTGCCATCCCCCGTATCTATCCTCGCCCACCCTTCCTATCTATCCTCGCCCACTCCCCCTTATCTATCCTCGCCCACCCCTCCTACCTATCCTCACCCACACCCCTATTTTTCCACACCCACACCCCTATCTATCCTCGCCCATACCCCTATCTATCCTTGCCCACCCCCTATCTATCCTCGTCCACCCCCTATCTTTCCTCGCCCACCCACCTATCTATCCTCACCCACCCCTTCTACCTATCCTCGCCCACCCCTCCATCGATCCTCGCCAACCCCCTATCTATCCTCGCCCACCCCCTATCTATCCTCGCCCACCCCCTATCTATCCTCGCCCACACCCCTATCTATCCTCGCCCACCCCTCCTACCTATCCTCGCCCACTCCTCCTACCTATCCTCGCCCACACCCCTATCTATCCTCACCCACTCCCCCATCTATCCTCGCCCTCCCCCTATCCATCCTCACCCACCCCCCTATCTATCCTCACCCACCCCCCCATCTATCCTATCTTTCCTCACCCACCCCCCTATCTTTCCTCACACACTCCTTTATATTTCCTCGCCCACCCCCCTAACTTTCATCGCCCACCCCCCTATCTATCCTCGCCCATTCCCCTATCTATCCTCGCCCCACCCCCCTATCTATCCTCGCTCACCCCCTATCTATCCTCGCTCACCCCCCTATCTATCCTCGCTCACCCCCTATCTATCCTCGCTCACCCCCTATCTTTCCTCGCCCACCCCCTAACTTTCCTCGCCCACCCCCCTATCTATCCTCGCCCATGCCCCTATCTATCCTCACTCACCCCCCTATGTATCCTCGCACCCCAGCTATGTATCCTCGCTCACCCCCCTATCTATCCTCGCCCACCCCCATATGTATCCTCGCTCCCCGCCTATGTATCCTCGCACACCACCCAATCTGTCCTCGCCCACCCCTATCTATCCTTGCCCCCATCTATCCTCGCCCACCCCATATGTATCCTCATTCACCCCCCTATCTATCCTCGCTCCCCGACTATGTATACTCTTTCAGCCCCCCTATCTATCCTCACCCACCCCATCTATCCTCATTCACCCCTCTATCTATCCTCGTTCACCCCCCTATCTATCCTCACCCACCCCCCTATCTATCCTCGTTCACCCCCCATATCTATCCTCGTTCACCCCCCATCTATCCTCGTTCACCCCCCATCTATCCTCGTTCACCCCCCCTATCCATCCTCGTTCACCCCTCTATCCTCGTTCACCCCCCCTATCTATCCTCATTCACCCCCCCCCTATCTATCCTCGTTCACCCCCCTATCTATCCTCGTTCACCCCCCCTATCCATCCTCGTTCACCCCCTATCTATTCTCGTTCAGCCCCCTATCTATCCGCGTTCACCCCCCCTATCTATCCTCACCCACCCCCCTATCTATCCTCGTTCACCCCCCATATCTAGCCTCGTTCACCCCCCCTATCTATCCTCGTTCACCCCCCTATCCATCCTCGTTCACCCCCCTATCTATCCTCGTTCACCCCCTATCTATCCTCGTTCACCCCCCTATCTATCCTCGTTCACCCCCCCTATCTATCCTCGTTCACCCCCCCTATCTATCCTCGTTCACTACCCTATCTATCCTCGTTCACCCCCCCTATCCATCCTCGTTCACCCCCCTATCTATCCTTGTTCACCCCCCCTATCTATCCTCACCCACCCCCCTATCTATCCTCGTTCACCCCCCATATCTAGCCTCGTTCACCCCCCCTATCTATCCTCGTTCACCCCCCTATCCATCCTCGTTCACCCCCCATATCTAGCCTCGTTCACCCCCCTATCTATCCTCGTTCACCCCTCTATCCATCCTCGTTCACCCCCCTATCTATCCTCGTTCACCCCTCCTATCTATCCTCCTTCACCCCCCTATCTATCCTCGTTCACCCCCCTATCTATCCTCGTACACCCCCCTATCTATCCTCGTTCACCCCCCCTATCTATCCTCGTTCACCCCCTATCTATCTTCGCACACACCCCTATCTATCCTCGCTCACCCCCCTATCTATCCTCGCACACCCCCCTATCTATCCTCGTTCACGCCCCTATCTATCCTCGTTCACCCCCTATCTATCCTCGTTCACCCCCCTATCTATCCTCGTTCACCCCCTATCTATCCTCGCACACCCCTATCTATCCTCGCTCACCCCCCCATCTATCCTTGCCCACCCCCTATCTATCCTCGTTCACCCCCTATCTATCCTTGCCCACCCCCTATCTATCCTCGTTTACCCCCCTATCTATCCTTGCCCACCCCCTATCTATCCTCGTTCACCCCCCTATCTATCCTTGCCCACCCCCTATCTATCCTCGTTCACCCCCCTATCTATCCTCGTTCACCCCCCTATCTATCCTCGTTCACCCCCCTATCTATCCTCGTTCACCCCCTATCTATCCTCGTTCACCCCCCCTATCTATCCTCGTTCACCCCCTATCTATCCTCGCACACCCCTATCTATCCTCGCTCGCCCCCTATCTATCCTTGCCCACCCCCTATCTATCCTCGTTCACCCCCTATCTATCCTTGCCCACCCCCTATCTATCCTCGTTCACCCCCCTATCTATCCTTGCCCACCCCCCCTATCTATCCTTGCCCACCCCCTATCTATCCTCGTTCACCCCCTATCTATCCTCGTTCACCCCCCTATCTATCCTCATTCACCCCCCTATCTATCCTCGTTCACCACCCTATCTATCCTCGTTCACCCCCCCTATCCATCCTTGTTCACCCCCCTATCTATCCTCGTTCAGCCCCCTATCTATCCTCGTTCACCCCCCCTATCTATCCTCACCCACCCCCCTATCTATCCTCGTTCACCCCCCATATCTAGCCTCGTTCACCCCCCCTATCTATCCTCGTTCACCCCCCCTATCCATCCTCGTTCACCCCCCCTATCTATCCTCGTTCACCCCCTATCTATCCTCGTTCACCCCCCCTATCTATCCTCGTTCACCCCCCCTATCTATCCTCACCCACCCCCCTATCTATCCTCGTTCACCCCCCATATCTAGCCTCGTTCACCCCCCTATCTATCCTCGTTCACCCCCCCTATCCATCCTCGTTCACCCCCCATATCTAGCCTCGTTCACCCCCCTATCTATCCTCGTTCACCCCCCTATCCATCCTCGTTCACCCCCCTATCTATCCTCGTTCACCCCCCCTATCTATCCTCCTTCACCCCCCTATCTATCCTCGTTCACCCCTATCTATCCTCGTACACCCCCCTATCTATCCTCGTTCACCCCCCCTATCTATCCTCGTTCACCCCCTATCTATCCTCGCACACCCCCCTATCTATCCTCGTTCACCCCCCTATCTATCCTCGCACACCCCCCTATCTATCCTCGTTCACCCCCCTATCTATCCTCGTTCACCCCCTATCTATCTTCGTTCACCCCCCTATCTATCCTCGTTCACCCCCTATCTATCCTCGCACACCCCTATCTATCCTCACTCACCCCCCCATCTATCCTTGCCCACCCCTATCTATCCTCGTTCACCCCCCTATCTATCCTTGCCCACCCCCTATCTATCCTCGTTCACCCCCCTATCTATCCTTGCCCACCCCCTATCTATCCTCGTTCACCCCCCTATCTATCCTCGTTCACCCCCTATCTATCCTCGTTCACCCCCCTATCTATCCTCGTTCACCCCCCTATCTATCCTCGTTCACCCCCCTATCTATCCTCGTTCACCCCCTATCTATCCTCGTTCACCCCCCTATCTATCCTCGCACACCCCTATCTATCCTCGCCCACCCCCTATCTATCCTCGTTCACCCCCCTATCTATTCTTGCCCACCCCCTATCTATCCTCGTTCACCCCCCCTATCTATCCTTGCCCACCCCCCTATCTATCCTTGCCCACCCCCTATCTATCCTCATTCACCCCCTATCTATCCTCGTTCACCCCCTATCTATCCTCGTTCACCCCCCTATCTATCCTTGCCCACCCCCTATCTATCCTCGTTCACCCCCCTATCTATTCTTGCCCACCCCCTATCTATCTTCGTTCACTCCCCTATCTATCCTCGTTCACCCCCCTATCTATCCTCGTTCACCCCCCTATCTATCCTCGTTCACCCCCTATCTATCCTCGCACACCCCTATCTATCCTTGCCCACCCCCTATCTATCCTAGTTCACCCCCTATCTATTCTTGCCCACCCCCTATCCATCCTCGTTCACCCCCCCATCTATCCTTGCCCACCCCCTATCTATCCTCGTTCACCCCCCTATCTATCCTCGTTCACCCCCCTATCTATCCTCGTTCACCCCCCCTATCTATCCTTGCCCACCCCCCCTATCTATCCTTGCCCACCCCCCCTATCTATCCTTGCCCACCCCCTATCTATCCTCGTTCACCCCCTATCTATCCTCGTTCACCCCCCTATCTATCCTCGTTCACCCCCCTATCTATCCTCGTTCAACCCCTATCTATCCTCGTTCACCCCCCCTATCTATCCTCGTTCACCCCCTATCTATCCTCGCACACCCCTATCTATCCTCGCTCACCCCCCCATCTATCCTTGCCCACCCCCTATCTATCCTCGTTCACCCCCCTATCTATCCTCGCTCACCCCCCCATCTATCCTTGCCCACCCCCTATCTATCCTCGTTCACCCCCCTATCTATCCTCGTTCACCCCCTATCTATCCTCGTTCACCCCCCTATCTATCCTCGTTCACCCCCCTATCTATCCTCGTTCACCCCCCTATCTATCCTCGTTCACCCCCTATCTATCCTCGTTCACCCCCCTATCTATCCTCGTTCACCCCCCTATCTATCCTCGCACAACCCTATCTATCCTCGCTCACCCCCCCATCTATCCTTGCCCACCCCCTATCTATCCTCGTTCACCCCCCTATCTATCCTTGCCCACCCCCTATCTATCCTCGTTCACCCCCCTATCTATCCTTGCCCACCCCCTATCTATCCTCGTTCACCCCCCTATCTATCCTTGCCCACCCCTATCTATCCTCGTTCACCCCCCTATCTATCCTTGCCCACCCCCCCTATCTATCCTTGCCCACACCCTATCTATCCTCGTTCACCCCCCTATCTATCCTCGTTCACCCCCCTATCTATCCTCGTTCACCCCCCTATCTATCCTCGTTCACCCCCCTATCTATCCTCGTTCACCCCCTGTCTATCCTCGTTCACCCCCCATCTATCCTCGTTCACCCCCCCTATCCATCCTCGTTCACCCCTCTATCCTCGTTCACCCCCCCTATCTATCCTCATTCACCCCCCCCTATCTATCCTCGTTCACCCCCCTATCTATCCTCGTTCACCCCCCCTATCCATCCTCGTTCACCCCCTATCTATTCTCGTTCAGCCCCCTATCTATCCGCGTTCACCCCCCCTATCTATCCTCACCCACCCCCCTATCTATCCTCGTTCACCCCCCATATCTAGCCTCGTTCACCCCCCTATCTATCCTCGTTCACCCCCCTATCCATCCTCGTTCACCCCCCTATCTATCCTCGTTCACCCCCCTATCTATCCTCGTTCACCCCCCTATCTATCCTCGTTCACCCCCCCTATCTATCCTCGTTCACCCCCCCTATCTATCCTCGTTCACTACCCTATCTATCCTCGTTCACCCCCCCTATCCATCCTCGTTCACCCCCCTATCTATCCTTGTTCACCCCCCCTATCTATCCTCACCCACCCCCCTATCTATCCTCGTTCACCCCCCATATCTAGCCTCGTTCACCCCCCCTATCTATCCTCGTTCACCCCCCTATCCATCCTCGTTCACCCCCCATATCTAGCCTCGTTCACCCCCCTATCTATCCTCGTTCACCCCTCTATCCATCCTCGTTCACCCCCCTATCTATCCTCGTTCACCCCCCCTATCTATCCTCCTTCACCCCCCTATCTATCCTCGTTCACCCCCCTATCTATCCTCGTACACCCCCCTATCTATCCTCGTTCACCCCCCCTATCTATCCTCGTTCACCCCCTATCTATCTTCGCACACACCCCTATCTATCCTCGCTCACCCCCCTATCTATCCTCGCACACCCCCCTATCTATCCTCGTTCACGCCCCTATCTATCCTCGTTCACCCCCTATCTATCCTCGTTCACCCCCCTATCTATCCTCGTTCACCCCCTATCTATCCTCGCACACCCCTATCTATCCTCGCTCACCCCCCCATCTATCCTTGCCCACCCCCTATCTATCCTCGTTCACCCCCTATCTATCCTTGCCCACCCCCTATCTATCCTCGTTTACCCCCCTATCTATCCTTGCCCACCCCCTATCTATCCTCGTTCACCCCCCTATCTATCCTTGCCCACCCCCTATCTATCCTCGTTCACCCCCCTATCTATCCTCGTTCACCCCCCTATCTATCCTCGTTCACCCCCTATCTATCCTCGTTCACCCCCCCTATCTATCCTCGTTCACCCCCTATCTATCCTCGCACACCCCTATCTATCCTCGCTCGCCCCCTATCTATCCTTGCCCACCCCCTATCTATCCTCGTTCACCCCCTATCTATCCTTGCCCACCCCCTATCTATCCTCGTTCACCCCCCCTATCTATCCTTGCCCACCCCCCCTATCTATCCTTGCCCACCCCCTATCTATCCTCGTTCACCCCCTATCTATCCTCGTTCACCCCCCTATCTATCCTCATTCACCCCCCTATCTATCCTCGTTCACCACCCTATCTATCCTCGTTCACCCCCCCATCCATCCTTGTTCACCCCCCTATCTATCCTCGTTCAGCCCCCTATCTATCCTCGTTCACCCCCCCTATCTATCCTCACCCACCCCCCTATCTATCCTCGTTCACCCCCCATATCTAGCCTCGTTCACCCCCCCTATCTATCCTCGTTCACCCCCCCTATCCATCCTCGTTCACCCCCCCTATCTATCCTCGTTCACCCCCTATCTATCCTCGTTCACCCCCCCTATCTATCCTCGTTCACCCCCCCTATCTATCCTCACCCACCCCCCTATCTATCCTCGTTCACCCCCCATATCTAGCCTCGTTCACCCCCCTATCTATCCTCGTTCACCCCCCCTATCCATCCTCGTTCACCCCCCATATCTAGCCTCGTTCACCCCCCTATCTATCCTCGTTCACCCCCCTATCCATCCTCGTTCACCCCCCTATCTATCCTCGTTCACCCCCCCTATCTATCCTCCTTCACCCCCCTATCTATCCTCGTTCACCCCTATCTATCCTCGTACACCCCCCTATCTATCCTCGTTCACCCCCCCTATCTATCCTCGTTCACCCCCTATCTATCCTCGCACACCCCCCTATCTATCCTCGTTCACCCCCCTATCTATCCTCGCACACCCCCCTATCTATCCTCGTTCACCCCCCTATCTATCCTCGTTCACCCCCTATCTATCCTCGTTCACCCCCCTATCTATCCTCGTTCACCCCCTATCTATCCTCGCACACCCCTATCTATCCTCACTCACCCCCCCATCTATCCTTGCCCACCCCTATCTATCCTCGTTCACCCCCCTATCTATCCTTGCCCACCCCCTATCTATCCTCGTTCACCCCCCTATCTATCCTTGCCCACCCCCTATCTATCCTCGTTCACCCCCCTATCTATCCTCGTTCACCCCCTATCTATCCTCGTTCACCCCCCTATCTATCCTCGTTCACCCCCCTATCTATCCTCGTTCACCCCCCTATCTATCCTCGTTCACCCCCTATCTATCCTCGTTCACCCCCCTATCTATCCTCGTTCACCCCCCTATCTATCCTCGCACACCCCTATCTATCCTCGCTCACCCCCCCATCTATCCTTGCCCACCCCCTATCTATCCTCGTTCACCCCCCTATCTATCCTTGCCCACCCCCTATCTATCCTCGTTCACCCCCTATCTATCCTTGCCCACCCCCTATCTATCCTCGTTCACCCCCCTATCTATCCTTGCCCACCCCTATCTATCCTCGTTCACCCCCCTATCTATCCTTGCCCACCCCCCCTATCTATCCTTGCCCACACCCTATCTATCCTCGTTCACCCCCCTATCTATCCTCGTTCACCCCCCTATCTATCCTCGTTCACCCCCCTATCTATCCTCGTTCACCCCCTGTCTATCCTCGTTCACCCCCCTATCTATCCTTGCCCACCCCCTATCTATCCTCGTTCACCCCCCTATCTGTTCTTGTCTACCCCCTATCTATCCTCGTTCACCCCCCCTATCTATCCTTGCCCACCCTCTATCTATCCTCGTTCACCCCCTATCTATCCTCGTTCACCCCCCTATCTATCCTCGTTCACCCCCTATCTATCCTTGTTCACCCCCTATCTATCCTCGCACACCCCTATCTATCCTCGCTCACCCCCCCATCTATCCTTGCCCACCCCCTATCTATCCTCGTTCACCCCCTATCTATCCTTGCCAACCCCCTATCTATCCTCGTTCACCCCCCTATCTATCCTTGCCCACCCCCTATCTATCCTCGTTCACCCCCCCTATCTGTCCTTGCCCACCCCCTATCTATCCTCGTTCACCCCCCTATCTATCCTCGTTCACCCCCCTATCTATCCTCGTTCACCCCCCTATCTATCCTCGTTCACCCCCCTATCTATCCTCGTTCACCCCCCTATCTATTCTCGCTCATATCATTCAGAGTGAAACGTTTGGTAATAAGTTTGAATGAACAAGCGATTATTTCACAATATTTGGCCCCTCGTCTCTCGCTGTGTGTGATCCGGGTTTTCTATTCAATGATTTTGTGACGCTCACCTATAATTTAGGGGGAATAGTCTGCAATCAGCGAATGTGCAGAGAATGGGAGTTCTCCTGCCTGGAATATTAATGCTATAATTCCGGACAAAGATGAACATTTTCTTGTCTCTGAGAACGGTGATTTGTTACATGAGATGACGGAAGGCAACAAGTGGGAGCAGAAATAGTGATCAGAGTCATGCCACAGCTCATAGGGATCTACTGAGCCTCTGTATCTAATCCTGTCATGTGTGATACTGTCTACTGAGCCTCTGTATCTAATCCTGTCATGTGTGATACTGTCTGCTGAGCCACTGTATCTAATCCTATCATGTGTGATACTGTCTGCTGAGCTGTGTATCTAATCCTACCATGTGTGATACTGTCTGCTGAGCTGCTGTATCTAATCCTGTCATGTGTGATACTGTCTACTGAGCCTCTGTATCTAATCCTATCATGTGTGATACTGTCTGCTGAGCTGCTGTATCTAATCCTGACATGTGTGATACTGTCTACTGAGCCTGCCTCTGTATCTAATCCTGTCATGTGTGATACAGTCTGCTGAGCTGCTGTATCTAATCCTGTCATGTGTGATACTGTCTGCTGAGCCTCTGTATCTAATCCTGTCATGTGTGATACTATTTACTGAGCTGTGTATCTAATCCTGTCATGTGTGATACTATCTACTGAGCCTCTGTATCTAATCCTGTCATGTGTGATGCTGTCTGCTGAGCTGTGTATCTAATCCTATTATGTGTGATACTGTCTACTGAGCTGTGTATCTAATCCTGTCATGTGTGATACTGTCTGCTGAGCTGTGTATCTAATCCTACCATGTGTGATACTGTCTGCTGAGCTGCTGTATCTAATCCTGTCATGTGTGATACTGTCTGCTGAGCCTCTGTATCTAATCCTGTCATGTGTGATACTGTCAGCTGAGCTGCTGTATCTAATCCTGTCATGTGTGATACTCTCTGCTGAGCCTCTGTATCTAATCCTGTCAGGTGTGATACTATTTACTGAGCTGTGTATCTAATCCTGTCATGTGTGATACTATCTACTGAGCTGTGTGTCTAATCCTGTCATGTGTGATACTATGTACTGAGCCTCTGTATCTAACCCTATCATGTGTGATACTGTCTGCTGAGCTGTGTATCTAATCTTATCATGTGTGATACTGTCTGCTGAGCTGTGTATCTAATCTTATCATGTGTGATACTGTCTGCTGAGTCACTGTATCTAATCCTATCATGTGTGATACTGTCTGCTGAGCTGTGTATCTAATCCTATGATGTGTGACACTGTCTGCTGAGCTGCTGTATCCAATCCTATCATGTGTGATACTGTCTGCTGAGCTGTGTATCTAATCTTCTCATGTGTGATACTGTCTTTTGAGCCATATATCTAAACCTCTCCTGTATGATACTGTATTTTGAGCGGTGTATCTAAGCCTCTCAGGTGAAATATTGCCTGCTGAGCTGCTGTATGTAAGCCTACCACATGTGATACTGCCTCCTGAGCCGTGTATCTAAGCCTCTCACGTGTGATACAGCATCCCGCAATGTTGGGGTGTTTCTCCGTACTCCTGTAGCTTCGCCTCCCGCGTTGATGATGGGTGACGAGTACCAATTACGCGCATTTCATAATGACACAAACTACTATGGAGACACTTAGACGCCTATTAACACCTTTCTAATGTGTCTCCGTGCGGCGCTCGGCCATTTTTCATCCTCTCAGCGCCATTAAATTGATATTAACAACAATTCCTTGACCTGCCTGCGGAATACATTAATAATACCATGTCGAGTTTTCGCTGCGTCTGAAAGTATTGGACGGAGAGGAAAAATAATACACAATTCTGGAGGCGGAAAGGATTGGCTTTTAGTATGAAGTTCATGTTCCCCAGATTATCGAGAGGACGGAGAACGTTCTGCTCATTCTGAGGACACTCAATATTTTGGGTTTTTCGTCCTTTCAGTAAATCACCCAAAAATGGCGACTTTTGTTTAAAACCTATTTTTTTCAAGTCTTTCCTATTCTACCACCCCCATAGTTGTACCCAAGTGACCATCCGGGGGGGCCATCATCCTTCACTAATCACTTTCTGCTGTACATTTTATATATGCCTATAGCATTGACGGCCAGAGTGCCCCCATAACAGTGACAACCACAGGGCTCTTATAGAAGTAACTGCCATAGGGTCCCCATAGTAGTGACACATAAAATCCCTATATAGTGACACCTTCAGGACCCACATAGCACTAACAGCCCAAGTTCCTCCATAACCGTGACAGCCACAGTAACCCCAGTCATTGCCACAATACCCGTGTCAGCCGTGTACTCCATAGCAATGACAGCCACAGAGCCACTATAACAATGGCTGCCATAGGGTTCCATAGTAGTGACACATAGATTCCCTATATAGTGACAGCTACAGGACCCATGACAGCCCCAGTTTCTCCATAACAGTGACCGCCACAGTGTCCCCATTACAGTGGCAGGTACAGGCATAAAATGTCCATAATAAAATGGTTGGGTGTAGAAGAGCTTGATTTCCCTCAGTCCTGACCCCAGAAGATTATTCAGGGGTTCACATACTTTTTAGTCCAAGTATATATAGAGCGGCTGTAGACGATTTATATTATGTGACACCCCCCCCCCCTACTTTGTATAATAATTACATCCAGCTATTCGTGTGTTGATACATGTAAATCTCGGCGCTAGTTGACCGTTTCGCGGGCGCGGGGCGAGGATTTCCGGAGCCGTCGGAGAAGCGTTCATCGTAAAATTTAGATTGTGTTTTAGATCCGATCCACCGATGGAAAAAGACTGAAAAGTCATTCACCGCGAAAAGTTGATTCAAGTGTTTTTCCCCTTTAATTAATATTCTTTCCGATTGACTTCACGCAGCTGTTACAGCGTCCGTCCTGATTGCTTACAGTTAACCCTTCTAGCGCCAAAGCACGGGGAAAACTTGCTCAAAAAGGTGGCGAGTTGTCCTCAAAAATATCATTTTTTTAAATTATTTATTATATATATTTTTTCTTTTTGTGGAATGAGGATTCGGCAGCTGAGGCCACTTCTGCTGTGTCCGGTGGAGAAGTAGTGCCATCCTGAGAGTAGGTAACGCTGGATACCCTAACATTAGAATCGCAATTTGCGGGTCATTTTAAGCCACGCCCCCTATCCACGCACAATGAATTATACGTAAATAGTTGCATTTTGAGACTTTAAAGGGGTTGTCTATCTCCATACCCCCTATTAGGAGATTGTGAGATAATAGAGGGGGGTCCTCAGTGCATTGGTCAGAGTCGAGAGCGGTTACATAAAGCGTGTGTTACGCAGACAACACATTGATATGAATGGACACTGTGTAATACTTCATTTCTCCTGTGGTGGCGCTGCAGAGAAACTGAACACTTACTGACAGATTCCACCGCAGATCACAGCTGATCACTGGGGGACCCACCGGGGGAGCACTTTCTGATCTGCTTATTGTCTAGGGAACCAAAGTGAAGAACCCATTTAAAGAAGGGGGCAGGGGGGACAATGTCTCCCCTGCAGTCCTCATCTATCTCTTGATGAACTAAGCTCCAGGTCTGGGGACCAGCTGCTGGGACGTAATCAGCCCTGTAATATAGTAAGAGGCACTGCTAGTGTGACCCATTGGGGACGACACCTATTTTTAAGTCGCCACCTGAATTTTTACCTTCGTCCATCAGTCACAGAATAAAAAAAAAAAAAGGATTCATTTTGGTATCTGATGGGCTCCCTAATAGAGAATTACACTATTCAGTGATATTAGCTAAAGGGGCGGGGCTGTGACAACGTGGCAGAGGTTGTGACTCTTGTCGTCGCAGATGTCGAATTCTACTTATATTCTTTCTATAGTGCCAACATGTTCCACTGCGCTGTCCACATAGTATAATTTGTCCCATCAGTCTCTGTCCCCAAGAGCACACACTCTAATATCCCTATTTTTCAAACACTGGGGACGCCAAATAAACTAGCCGTCTAGTTTGTCGAATGTTAGAAGAAACCGGAGAACCCCGGGGAAACCCATGATCCTTGGTGCAGATGCTCCACTCCAGAGCTTTACTCAAAATAACAAGTATGGCCCCTTTAAGAGTTAACTCCACCCACAATACGTATTTTTACCTTTCGACCTTGCCTGCTTATCCTTGTTACATCTGTTTTACATTTTAATCTGCCATTTTTTAAATTCAGGATATTTCGGTGCTTTTAAGAGTTAAAAACGCTGGGAGGTTGTCACAGCCCCGCCCCTGTAGCTATAATAACTGTAGAGTAATAATTAAAGGGCCAGTCCAGTCTTATGTAAATAACGTTTACTTATTGTGAAATTAAAAGTCTTGTAACTTTACCTTGTGTTTCAATGCCTCAACATTTTCAAGATCTCTGCTTGCTGTCGGCGGAAAGAAACATTTTTGTTTATAACTAAGAAGATAAACACCTGTCCTGACCTAGTCCTGCTCACACAGCCGATTAATTTGTATCCTGTTGTTGAATGTCACTAACACCCGAGTTTATTGTTTACCATGCTAAAGCAAATAGTCTAAATAACAATAACAAATTGTAATAATATTTTTTAGAAAAATATGTTTATTCTTACCCCGTCCCTTGACTAAAATAATGTTAAGTTGCATATATCTAATATAAAACATATAATAATAAGATATACACCATTCAGCCATACCTCCTGCCTAAACAGCTCTGACCAGCCATCGAGGCATGGACTCCACGAGACCTCTGAAGGTGTCAGGGAATATCTGGCACCAAGACGTTAGCAGCAGACCCTAGTCATTTATTCCAGAGGTCCCGTCACACAAGGCCAATGACCCAGGGGCAGGCAACAACCGTAGAGGGCCCCTGTGCAAGAACAGTAAGTGGGCTCCTTAAAGGGGATATTTGGAGAGATCACATTGATCGCCTATCCTCAGAATAAGCGATCAATATCTGATCGGTGGGGTTCCGACTGCCCCCCCCCACTTATCAGCTGTCTTGAAGGGGCCGCAGCACTTGAGCTTGCGCTGCTTTCCCTTCATCTCTCACACGTCTCCATATTTTCAACGCTGATACATGCGACGGTTCACAGTATTACAGACTTCTCCTATTCGAGCATCGCCCCTACTAGTGTATTGGCGTTTAAATGCAACGAAGGAGAAGTAGCGTCGCATGAGAGCTGCAGCCCGTTCAAACAGCTGATCGGCGGAGGTGCCGCAAATGGGACCCCTACCAATCAGATATTGATGTCCTATCCAATTTTATCTCTTCGGACAAACCCTTAAATTTCGAAGTGTTCATTTAAAAGTGCATATAGCATGTCCACCCTGAGCTTATCAGACTGTAAGAGTTATGATGTCATAGCTACTTTCCTCACTGAAACACTGTTATGATGTCACATTTGCTAACTTGACTAAAACTAGCAGTGATGTCACAGCAGCTTAACTGCCAGAAACACCTTTATGATGTCGCTGTAGCTTAACTGCCAGAAACACCTTTATGATGTCACATTTGCTAACTTGACTAAAAGTAGCAGTGATGTCACAGCAGCTTAACTGCCAGAAACACCTCTGTGATGTCACTGTAGCTTAACTGCCTGCCAGAAAAACCTTTATGATGTCACTGTAAGTTAACTGACAGAAACACCTTTATGATGTCACTGTAGCTTAACTGCCAGAAACACCCTTATGACGTCACTGTAGCATAACTGCCAGAAATACCCTTATGATGTCACTGTAGCTTAACTGCCAGAAACACCTTTATGATGTCACTGCAGCTTAACTGCCAGAAACACCCTTATGATGTCACTGCAGCTTAACTGCCATAAACACCTTTATGATGTCACTGTAGCTTAACTACCAGAAACACACTTATGATGTCACTGTAGCGTAACTGCCAGAAACACCTTTATGATGTCACTGCAGCTTAACTGCCAGAAACACCCTTATGATGTCACTGCAGCTTAACTGCCATAAACACCTTTATGATGTCACTGTAAGTTAACTGACAGAGACACACTTATGATGTCACTGTAGCTTAACTGCCAGAAACACCTTGATGATGTCACTGTAGCTTAACTGCCAGAAACACCCTTATGATGTCACTGCAGCTTAACTGCCAGAAACACCCTTATGATGTCACTGCAGCTTAACTGCCAGAAACACCTTTATGATGTCACTGTAGCTTAACTGCCAGAAACACCTTTATGATGTCACTGTAGCATAACTGCCAGAAACATCTTTATGATGTCACTGTAGCATAACTGCCAGAAACACCTTTATGATGTCACTGCAGCTTAACTGACAGAAACACCTTTATGATGTCACTGTAGCTTAACTGCCAGAAACACCTTTATGATGTCACATTTGCTAACTTGATTAAAACTAGCAGTGATGTCACAGCAGCTTAACTGCCAGAAACACCTTTGTGATGTCACTGTAGCTTAACTGTCAGAAACACCTTTATGATGTCACTGTAAGTTAACTGACAGAAACACACTTATGATGTCACTGTAGCTTAACTGCCAGAAACACACTTATGATGTCACTGTAGCTTAAATGACAGAAACACCTTTATGATGTCACTGTAGCTTAACTGCCAGAAACACCTTTATGATGTCACTGTAGCTTAACTGCCAGAAACACCTTTATGATGTCACTGTAGCTTAACTGCCAGAAACACACTTATGATGTCACTGTAAGTTAACTGACAGAAACACACTTATGATGTCACTGTAGCTTAACTGCCAGAAACACACTTATGATGTCACTGTAAGTTAACTGACAGAAACACCTTTATGATGTCACTGCAGCTTAACTGCCAGAAACACCTTTATGATGTCACTGTAGCTTAAATGCCAGAAACACACTTATGATGTCACTGTAAGTTAACTGACAGAAACACACTTATGATGTCACTGTAGCTTAACTGCCAGAAACACACTTATGATGTCACAGCAGCTTAACTGCCAGAAACACTCTTATGATGTCACTGCAGCTTAACTGCCAGAAACACCTTTATGATGTTACTGTAGCATAACTGCCAGAAACACCTTTATGATGACACATTTGCTAACTTGACTAAAAGTAGCAGTAATGTCACAGCAGCTTAACTGCCAGAAACACCTCTGTGATGTCACTGTAGCTTAACTGCCTGCCAGAAACACCTTTATGATGTCACTGTAAGTTAACTGACAGAAACACACTTATGATGTCACTGTAGCTTAACTGCCAGAAACACCCTTATGATGTCACTGCAGCTTAACTGCCAGAAACACCTTTATGATGTTACTGTAGCATAACTGCCAGAAACACCTTTATGATGACACATTTGCTAACTTGACTAAAAGTAGCAGTAATGTCACAGCAGCTTAACTGCCAGAAACACCTCTGTGATGTCACTGTAGCTTAACTGCCTGCCAGAAACACCTTTATGATGTCACTGTAAGTTAACTGACAGAAACACACTTATGATGTCACTGCAGCTTAACTGCCAGAAACACCTTTATGATGTCACTGTAAGTTAACTGACAGAAACACCCTTATGATGTCACTGTAGCTTAACTGCCAGAAACATCTTTATGATGTCACTGTAGCATAACTGTCAGAAACACACTTATGTTGTCACTGTAAGTTAACTGACAGAAACACCTTTATGATGTCACTGTAGCATAACTGCCAAAAACACCTTTATAATATCACTGTAGCTTAACTGCCAGAAACACCTTTATGATGTCACATTTGCTAACTTGACTAAAAGTAGCAGTGATGTCACAGCAGCTTAACTGCCAGAAACACTTTTGTGACGTCACTGTAGCTTAACTGCCAGAAACACCCTTATGATGTCACCGCAGCTTAACTGCCAGAAACACCCTTATGATGTCACTGCAGCTTAACGGCCAGAAACACCTTTATGATGTCACAGCAGCTTAACTGCCAGAAAACACCCTTATGATATCACTGTAGTTTACCTGCTAGAAACACCCTTATGATGTCACTGCAGCTTAACGGCCAGAAACACCTTTATGATGTCACTGCAGCTTAACTGCCAGAAACACCTTTATGATGTCACTGTAGCATAACTGCCAGAAACACCTTTATGATGTCACTCTAGCATAACTGCCAAAAACACCTTTATGATGTCACTGTAGCATAACTGCCAGAAACACCTTTATGATGTCACTCTAGCATAACTGCCAAAAACACCTTTATGATGTCACTGCAGCTTAACTGACAGAAACACGCTTCTGATGTCACTGTAAGTTAACTGACAGAAACACACTTATGATGTCACTGTAGCGTAACTGCCAGAAACACCTTTATGATGTCACTGTAAGTTAACTGACAGAAACACACTTATGATGTCACTGTAGCTTAACTGACAGAAACATCTTTATGATGTCACTGTAGCTTAACTGCCAGAAACACCTTTATGATGTCACTGTAGCATAACTGCCAGAAACACCCTTATGATGTCACTGTAGCATAACTGTCAGAAACACACTTATGATGTCACTGTAAGTTAACTGACAGAAACACCTTTATGATGTCACTGTAGCATAACTGCTAAAAACACCTTTATAACATCACTGTAGCTTAACTGCCAGAAACACCTTTATGATGTCACATTTGCTAACTTGACTAAAAGTAGCAGTGATGTCACAGCAGCTTAACTGCCAGAAACACTTTTGTGACGTCACTGTAGCTTAACTGCCAGAAACACCCTTATGATGTCACTGCAGCTTAACTGCCAGAAACACCCTTATGATGTCACTGCAGCTTAACTGACAGAAACACCTTTATGATGTCACTGTAGCATAACTGCCAGAAACACCTTTATGATGTCACTGTAGCATAACTGCCAGAAACACCTTTATGATGTCACTGTAGCTTAACTGCCAGAAACACACTTATGATGTCACTGTAAGTTAACTGACAGAAACACCTTTATGATGTCACAGCAGCTTAACTGACAGAAACACCTTTATGATGTCACTGTAGCATAACTGCCAGAAACACCTTTATGATGTCACTGTAGCTTAACTGCCAGAAACACCCTTATGATGTCACTGCAGCTTAACTGCCAGAAATACATTTATGATGTCACTGCAGCTTAACTGCCAGAAGCACACTTATGATGTCACTGTAAGTTAACTGCCAGAAGCACACTTATGATGTCACTGTAAGTTAACTGCCAGAAGCACACTTATGATGTCACTGTAGCTTAACTGACAGAAACACCTTTATGATTTCACTGTAGCTTAACTGCCAGAAACACCTTTATGATGTCACTGTAGCTTAACTGTCAGAAACACCTTTATGATGTCACTGTAGCTTAACTGTCAGAAACACCTTTATGATGTCACTGTAGCTTAACTGTCAGAAACACCTTTATGATGTCACTGTAGCATAACTGCCAGAAACACCTTTATGATGTCACTGTAGCTTAACTGCCAGAAACACCCTTATGATGTCACTGCAGCTTAACTGCCAGAAATACATTTATGATGTCACTGTAGCTTAACTGCCAGAAGCACACTTATGATGTCACTGTAAGTTAACTGCCAGAAGCACACTTATGATGTCACTGTAAGTTAACTGCCAGAAGCACACTTATGATGTCACTGTAGCTTAACTGACAGAAACACCTTTATGATTTCACTGTAGCTTAACTGCCAGAAACACCTTTATGATGTCACTGTAGCTTAACTGTCAGAAACACCTTTATGATGTCACTGTAGCTTAACTGTCAGAAACACCTTTATGATGTCACTGTAGCTTAACTGTCAGAAACACCTTTATGATGTCACTGTAGCTTAACTGTCAGAAACACCTTTATGATGTCACTGTAGCATAACTGACAGAAACACCTTTATGATTTCACTGTAGCTTAACTGCCAGAAACACCTTTATGATGTCACTGTAGCTTAACTGCCAGAAACACCTTTATGACGTCACTGTAGCTTAACTGTCAGAAACACCTTTATGATGTCACTGTAGCTTAACTGCCAGAAACACCCTTATGATGTCACTGCAGCTTAACGGCCAGAAACACCTTTATGATGTCACTGCAGCTTAACTGCCAGAAACACCTTTATGATGTCACTGTAGCATAACTGCCAGAAACACCTTTATGATGTCACAGCAGCTTAACTGCCAGAAACACCTTTATGATGTCACAGCAGCTTAACTGCCAGAAACACCTTTATGATGTCACATTTGCTAACTTGACTAAAAGTAGCAGTGATGTCACAGCAGCTTAACTAACAGAAACACCTTTATGATGTCACTGTAAGTTAACTGACAGAAACACCTTTATGATGTCACTGTAGCATAACTGCCAGAAACACCCTTATGACGTCACTGTAGCATAACTGCCAGAAATACCCTTATGATGTCACTGTAGCTTAACTACCAGAAACACACTTATGATGTCACTGTAGCGTAACTGCCAGAAACACCTTTATGATGTCACTGCAGCTTAACTGCCAGAAACACCCTTATGATGTCACTGTAGCTTAACTGCCATAAACACCTTGATGATGTCACTGTAGCTTAACTGCCAGAAACACCCTTATGATGTCACTGCAGCTTAACTGCCAGAAACACCCTTATGATGTCACTGCAGCTTAACTGACAGAAACACCTTTATGATGTCACTGTAGCTTAACTGCCAGAAACACCTTTATGATGTCACTGTAGCATAACTGCCAGAAACATCTTTATGATGTCACTGTAGCATAACTGCCAGAAACACCTTTATGATGTCACTGCAGCTTAACTGACTGAAACACCTTTATGATGTCACTGTAGCTTAACTGCCAGAAACACCTTTATGATGTCACATTTGCTAACTTGATTAAAACTAGCAGTGATGTCACAGCAGCTTAACTGCCAGAAACACCTTTGTGATGTCACTGTAGCTTAACTGTCAGAAACACCTTTATGATGTCACTGTAAGTTAACTGACAGAAACACACTTATGATGTCACTGTAGCTTAACTGCCAGAAACACACTTATGATGTCACTGTAGCTTAACTGACAGAAACACCTTTATGATGTCACTGTAGCTTAACTGCCAGAAACACCTTTATGATGTCACTGTAGCTTAACTGCCAGAAACACCTTTATGATGTCACTGTAGCTTAACTGCCAGAAACACACTTATGATGTCACTGTAAGTTAACTGACAGAAACACACTTATGATGTCACTGTAGCTTAACTGCCAGAAACATACTTATGATGTCACTGTAGCTTAACTGCCAGAAACACCTTTATGATGTCACTGTAGCTTAACTGCCAGAAACACCTTTATGATGTCACTGTAGCTTAACTGCCAGAAACACACTTATGATGTCACTGTAAGTTAACTGACAGAAACACACTTATGATGTCACTGTAGCTTAACTGCCAGAAACACACTTATGATGTCACTGTAAGTTAACTGACAGAAACACCTTTATGATGTCACTGCAGCTTAACTGCCAGAAACACCTTTATGATGTCACTGTAGCTTAAATGCCAGAAACACCCTTATGATGTATGTCACTGTAGCTTAACTGCCAGAAACACACTTATGATGTCACAGCAGCTTAACTGCCAGAAACACCCTTATGATGTCACTGCAGCTTAACTGCCAGAAACACCTTTATGATGTTACTGTAGCATAACTGCCAGAAACACCTTTATGATGACACATTTGCTAACTTGACTAAAAGTAGCAGTAATGTCACAGCAGCTTAACTGCCAGAAACACCTCTGTGATGTCACTGTAGCTTAACTGCCTGCCAGAAACACCTTTATGATGTCACTGTAAGTTAACTGACAGAAACACACTTATGATGTCACTGTAGCTTAACTGCCAGAAACACCCTTATGATGTCACTGTAGCTTAACTGCCAGAAACACCCTTATGATGTCACTGCAGCTTAACTGACAGAAACACCTTTATGATGTCACTGTAGCTTAACTGCCAGAAACACCTTTATGATGTCACTGTAGCATAACTGCCAGAAACATCTTTATGATGTCACTGTAGCATAACTGCCAGAAACACCTTTATGATGTCACTGCAGCTTAACTGACAGAAACACCTTTATGATGTCACTGTAGCTTAACTGCCAGAAACACCTTTATGATGTCACATTTGCTAACTTGATTAAAACTAGCAGTGATGTCACAGCAGCTTAACTGCCAGAAACACCTTTGTGATGTCACTGTAGCTTAACTGTCAGAAACACCTTTATGATGTCACTGTAAGTTAACTGACAGAAACACACTTATGATGTCACTGTAGCTTAACTGCCAGAAACACCTTTATGATGTCACTGTAGCTTAACTGCCAGAAACACCTTTATGATGTCACTGTAGCTTAACTGCCAGAAACACACTTATGATGTCACTGTAAGTTAACTGACAGAAACACACTTATGATGTCACTGTAGCTTAACTGCCAGAAACACACTTATGATGTCACTGTAGCTTAACTGCCAGAAACACCTTTATGATGTCACTGTAGCTTAACTGCCAGAAACACCTTTATGATGTCACTGTAGCTTAACTGCCAGAAACACACTTATGATGTCACTGTAAGTTAACTGACAGAAACACATTTATGATGTCACTGTAGCTTAACTGCCAGAAACACACTTATGATGTCACTGTAAGTTAACTGACAGAAACACCTTTATGATGTCACTGCAGCTTAACTGCCAGAAACACCTTTATGATGTCACTGGAGCTTAAATGCCAGAAACACCCTTATGATGTATGTCACTGTAGCTTAACTGCCAGAAACACACTTATGATGTCACAGCAGCTTAACTGCCAGAAACACCCTTATGATGTCACTGCAGCTTAACTGCCAGAAACACCTTTATGATTTTACTGTAGCATAACTGCCAGAAACACCTTTATGATGACACATTTGCTAACTTGACTAAAAGTAGCAGTAATGTCACAGCAGCTTAACTGCCAGAAACACCTCTGTGATGTCACTGTAGCTTAACTGCCTGCCAGAAACACCTTTATGATGTCACTGTAAGTTAACTGACAGAAACACACTTATGATGTCACTGTAGCTTAACTGCCAGAAACACCCTTATGATGTCACTGCAGCTTAACTGCCAGAAACACCTTTATGATGTCACTGTAAGTTAACTGACAGAAACACCCTTATGATGTCACTGCAGCTTAACTGCCAGAAACACCTTTATGATGTTACTGTAGCATAACTGCCAGAAACACCTTTATGATGACACATTTGCTAACTTGACTAAAAGTAGCAGTAATGTCACAGCAGCTTAACTGCCAGAAACACCTCTGTGATGTCACTGTAGCTTAACTGCCTGCCAGAAACACCTTTATGATGTCACTGTAAGTTAACTGACAGAAACACACTTATGATGTCACTGTAGCTTAACTGCCAGAAACACCCTTATGATGTCACTGCAGCTTAACTGCCAGAAACACCTTTATGATGTCACTGTAAGTTAACTGACAGAAACACCCTTATGATGTCACTGCAGCTTAACTGACAGAAACATCTTTATGATGTCACTGTAGCTTAACTGCCAAAAACACCTTTATAATATCACTGTAGCTTAACTGCCAGAAACACCTTTATGATGTCACATTTGCTAACTTGACTAAAAGTAGCAGTGATGTCACAGCAGCTTAACTGCCAGAAACACTTTTGTGACGTCACTGTAGCTTAAATGCCAGAAACACCCTTATGATGTCACTGCAGCTTAACTGCCAGAAACACCCTTATGATGTCACCGCAGCTTAACTGCCAGAAACACCCTTATGATGTCACTGCAGCTTAACGGCCAGAAACACCTTTATGATGTCACAGCAGCTTAACTGCCAGAAAACACCCTTATGATATCACTGTAGTTTACCTGCTAGAAACACCCTTATGATGTCACTGCAGCTTAACGGCCAGAAACACCTTTATGATGTCACTGCAGCTTAACTGCCAGAAACACCTTTATGATGTCACTGTAGCATAACTGCCAGAAACACCTTTATGATGTCACTCTAGCATAACTGCCAGAAACACCTTTATGATGTCACTGTAGCATAACTGCCAGAAACACCTTTATGATGTCACTGTAGCATAACTGCCAAAAACACCTTTATGATGTCACTGCAGCTTAACTGACAGAAACACGCTTCTGATGTCACTGTAAGTTAACTGACAGAAACACACTTATGATGTCACTGTAGCGTAACTGCCAGAAACACCTTTATGATGTCACTGTAAGTTAACTGACAGAAACACACTTATGATGTCACTGTAGCTTAACTGACAGAAACATCTTTATGATGTCACTGTAGCTTAACTGCCAGAAACACCTTTATGATGTCACTGTAGCATAACTGCCAGAAACACCCTTATGATGTCACTGTAGCATAACTGTCAGAAACACACTTATGATGTCACTGTAAGTTAACTGACAGAAACACCTTTATGATGTCACTGTAGCATAACTGCTAAAAACACCTTTATAACATCACTGTAGCTTAACTGCCAGAAACACCTTTATGATGTCACATTTGCTAACTTGACTAAAAGTAGCAGTGATGTCACAGCAGCTTAACTGCCAGAAACACTTTTGTGACGTCACTGTAGCTTAACTGCCAGAAACACCCGTATGATGTCACTGCAGCTTAACTGCCAGAAACACCCTTATGATGTCACTGCAGCTTAACTGACAGAAACACCTTTATGATGTCACTGTAGCATAACTGCCAGAAACACCTTTATGATGTCACTGTAGCATAACTGCCAGAAACACCTTTATGATGTCACTGTAGCTTAACTGCCAGAAACACCCTTATGATGTCACTGCAGCTTAACTGCCAGAAACACCTTTATGATGTCACAGCAGCTTAACTGCCAGAAACACCTTTATGATCTCACTGTAGCATAACTGCCAGAAACACCTTTATGATGTCACTGTAGC
This sequence comes from Rhinoderma darwinii, assembly GCF_050947455.1. Lineage (NCBI taxonomy): Eukaryota > Metazoa > Chordata > Amphibia > Anura > Rhinodermatidae > Rhinoderma > Rhinoderma darwinii. The sequence continues at coordinate 5,536,202 of NC_134699.1, read as the reverse complement.
ATAACTGCCAGAAACACCTTTATGATGTCACTGTAGCTTAACTGCCAGAAACACCCTTATGATGTCACTGCAGCTTAACTGCCAGAAACACATTTATGATGTCACTGTAGCTTAACTGCCAGAAGCACACTTATGATGTCACTGTAAGTTAACTGCCAGAAGCACACTTATGATGTCACTGTAAGTTAACTGCCAGAAACACCTTTATGATGTCACATTTGCTAACTTGACTAAAAGTAGCAGTGATGTCACAGCAGCTTAACTGCCAGAAACACTTTTGTGACGTCACTGTAGCTTAACTGCCAGAAACACCCGTATGATGTCACTGCAGCTTAACTGCCAGAAACACCCTTATGATGTCACTGCAGCTTAACTGACAGAAACACCTTTATGATGTCACTGTAGCATAACTGCCAGAAACACCTTTATGATGTCACTGTAGCATAACTGCCAGAAACACCTTTATGATGTCACTGTAGCTTAACTGCCAGAAACACCCTTATGATGTCACTGCAGCTTAACTGCCAGAAACACCTTTATGATGTCACAGCAGCTTAACTGCCAGAAACACCTTTATGATGTCACTGTAGCATAACTGCCAGAAACACCTTTATGATGTCACTGTAGCATAACTGCCAGAAACACCTTTATGATGTCACTGTAGCTTAACTGCCAGAAACACCCTTATGATGTCACTGCAGCTTAACTGCCAGAAACACATTTATGATGTCACTGTAGCTTAACTGCCAGAAGCACACTTATGATGTCACTGTAAGTTAACTGCCAGAAACACCTTTATGATGTCACTACTGTAGCTTAACTGAAAGAAACACACTTATAATGTCACTGCAGCTTAACGGATATGCTATTGGAGAATTATGGGCTTTGGTGTTGCTGAACTTTTCATTCCAATCTTGTAGTATAACTCTCATTCTCCTCAGTCATATCGCAGAAGAGCTCACACGGGTTAATCTTTCACATTGAGTCACTGCATGCAGTTCAGGTTTAACATCAGAACCAATGTGTTATTTGAAATTCTTCAGCAAACATAAGTTATTATATCTCCCTGGAGCGTAATAAATCGTTGCGGGGACGTTTGGAGAAGACGTGTTTGGGTGATGTCTGAGTTTTCCTTGCTCTTTCTTTTGTACATACACAAAGCGGCAGATGAAATTATTCTGTATAATGGACGGGCAAAGCAATTTAACACTGTACATCTCCGGGTTTTGCTGTGTAAATGTTACTCTCAGTGGGGCTGCAGAAAAATCAATCGAGGAGATTTTAGCGCGCTTAACACACCTGCAAACCCTCCCGTGTTCAACAACGCCACGAAAAATAATCCTCCTTAACAATTCATAGTCATCTGGGGCTCATCTGTGCTGGGTGTGGGGGGCATTCACCCCAACGAGAGCGAATGGCCAACATGGCAGTCAAAAAAAGATGGACGGTTCCTATCGATTTCCCCTGTAGCGGTCGACATATAATACATTAATAAAGGGGAACCCCATCTATTGGCCAGAGTAAAGATCTGCTACAAAGAGAACCTCTCTGGAGGACTCAGCACGTCCGGGCATTACACAGGAAGTCTATTGCTTTCAACTGCCCCATGTAATGTTTTATTTCCCCTGTGGTGGCGCTGCAGGGAAATGTAACACTTGTTGCCAAGTTATTCCACAGATTACAGACGATCACTGGAGGTCTCTGCTACGGGACAACACGTGATTGACTGATTTTCAGGGAATTACTTGAACAATTTTCCAAATAGGAAAACTCCTTTAATTTTAGCCCTAAGAGTTATTTCCCCAACCGCTTCAGAAATTGAACTATTTTCTCGTTCTACAATTCAGAACTAACACAGTAAATGGGTAGAAATTATAATTACTCTGCAGGAATCCTAATATTTGGCAATTATTGGCTTTCACCCTCCATGCTGTATTGTGGCTAATAATAAACCTCCTCCGAGCCTTTGGCAAATCAATCAATTTTGGAAAAATTAGCCAAATCGTTAGATTCTCGCATCGACTGAGGTTCCAAATCCTAAAGGTGGCCATATATATACATCAAATAACTTTCTCCCAATTCCCCCATAAATCTACCCACTTGGCTTGCCCGAGGACGCATGCTCACTTTATTAAAGAAAGGGAGATAAGCAGCTGCCAGACTACACTGCCAGCAACTTATCTCCCTTGGGAACACAGGATCGGGCATGATGAAATCCAACATGCCTAATTCTTCGTTCCCCCGACATCTGCCGTCGGCGAGAGTTGGGAGACCCCTATACACATAGTTCCTTTGCAGTTACCTGGAAGTCTAAAAATCAGGGAGAGCGGAACAGTGGGGCAGATTTACTGTTGTTGCTGCGCTAGAATTCTGGCCTAAGTTGCGCACTTTTTTTTGGCGCGAATATATTTAGATTAATTTATTTTTTATTTGCACCAAAAAGAACAGATATTCACGTCTCATTAGACACTTTTTAAAAGTGTCTCGGAAGGGGGTGTGGCTTAGCTGAAGGGGTGTGGCTTAAAATTAGTCGACGTGCGCAAAATTATTGGCAAAAAAACTGGAATAAACTAAGCCGACCAAGTGGTGGTATAAGGAAGGAAAAGTGTCTAGCAGGATACGCCAAATTTATCATACACCGTGTACCCACTGTGATAAATTTGGCACATCTCCTGACCGCCCGGTCTAAGTTCTCGCTACCAGTTCTTATTGGAGAAGTAGATACTTGAACGAAAATCGGTCTGACGCTGGCTAAGTAGGGGAGCAGAGTCTAAGGAATCTCTCCGTTCTTTACCCTTAACCCCCGCAAGGAGGTATGAACTTTTCAGGTAGAATTCCCAGGTCATGGTCCCAAAAATAAGTTGTCAAGACCCGCCCCTTTTTTGCTGACTGATATGATCCTGCTGTGTGAAATTATGGGACGACCGTTTACAATATTGCTCCATAGTATTTGGGTGGAGCTGACATTTAGAGTAGGAACACACATGACGTATTCGCCCTGAACCCCGCAGAGAATTCCGTCCAAAAACCCGCGCCACATTGCATTTTTTCGGTTCCGCTGCGTAAATTATCGCACATACTTACTCCCTCCCTCCTCTGATGTCCGCTTCGGCCTCCCTGGATGACGTTGCAGGCCATGTGACTGCTGCAGCCAATCACAGGCTGCAGCGGTCACATGGCCTGCAACGTCATCCAGGGAGGCCGGACCGGAAGAAGCAGGAAACTCTGGGTAAGTATAACTTTATTTTTTTTTTCTTACTTGCGTTTTTTGCAGGCGGAATCGCTGAGATTCCACCGCAAATATCGCAACACACACCACTCTGTTGCGGATTTAAGCACCACATCGAATTCAATGGGAAAACCCGCAACGGAAGAGCTGCGATTCCGCAGCATTAATGGACATGCTGCAGTTGAAGGAACCGCACAGCAGGTCAAATTATGTGCGTGTTTTTTCGGCGGCATTTTTCCGCAGTGCGGGGACGAGATTTCTTGAAGTCTCATCCACTCGGCTGCTACTGTAATACGCTGCGGATTTTCCGCTATTAATCCGTTGCGGAAATTCCGCAGTGTTTACGCCGTGTGTGTTCGCAGATCCTCGGCGTGATCCCTCACCTCCACATCCCATAAACCACAGGGAGATTATCTGTACACTGAATCAATGTCACATCTTCAAATTGTGAGACCTGAACAAGAGACAAGGTCGTAACCGTGATTTAAGAAACAAAACACTCGCAACTCAGCGCACCGCTCACTAAACCGGCTCTTAACGTAACGATCCTGTGATTTACTAGAGAACTGCCTCAGGAGGAGCGCGCCATGAGGTCCTGTACGGCTGGGTTCACATTGAGCGTTTTTGTTGCGTTTTTAGACGTTTTGTTGCGTTTTGTTGCCAAAAGAAACGCATCTGAAAAAACGTGTTTTTTGTAACGACCCGCGCATTTTTACAAAGTGTTAGTCTATAACTATTACATTCAAAACCAAATTACAGCTGAAACATTTGAAAAACGCATGCGTTTTTCCAAATGTTTGTTTCTGGCAGCGCTAAAAAAAATGCACAATGTGAACCCAACCTTAATATCAATGATTCTCAAAGGGCCGGTCCAATAAATCTTTATTATTCTATAAAGAAAAGTTCTGCAACTTTTTGAATATTCGTTGTGTTTCATTTTCTCACCCTTTTCAAGATCTCTGCTTGCTGTCAATGAATAGGAATATTCAGAGTCTGAAAATCCACCCTGACCTAATACTTTTAACAGTGTGTTACAATTGTATCTAGTCTAGACAATCCTCTATGAGATAAACAGGCTGATACTGGATACCTGCACTGATACATTGTAACAAACTGTCAGAGCAGGGGAGAGATTTGTGCTGCTGCTGTGTTTACCTAACAGAGGATTGTATAGACTAGAAACAAATGTAACAAACCCTCAACTTTGAAAAGTATTAGGTCTGTGCAGGTTTTAAGCCTCTGGATATAAACACAAATGTTCCTCTTCACTTACAGCAATCAGAGATTTTGAAAATGCTGTGGAATTGAAATACAAAGTCTATTAGAAAACGTAATCCCTCCGTCTTTGCTTTACTTTTCTCGCATTGATCCTGCGTTACTTGATGGTTTCTTCTCCATTTACATCCAAAGCAAAGTTAAGAATTCTTCTGGTTTCCTCTCACCAGAGAGCAGTGCATTGTGGGAGGTCAGATGACGGTTGTAGGTCACATGTCTGATAGAGAGGTGGAGCTAAACGGAAGAATTTTAAAAGCCGCTATGTAAAGAATGGAGAAAAAGCCCTAAAAAAACACAAAAAAACAGTAAAACAAAGTCTATGGAAAGGGACTTAAATTTGTATGTAGGTTTAGACTGTGAAATATCTTAAAGGCGTTGTCCAGGACTAGAAAAACATGGCAGCTTTCTTTCTAAAACAGTGCCACACCTGCACACAGGTCGTGTGTGGTATTGCAAGTCAGCCCCATTCACTTCAATGGAGCTGCAATACCACACACAACCTATGGACAAGTGTGGCGCTGTTTTTGGAAGAAAGCAGCCATGTTTTTCTAATCCTGGACAACGCCTTTAACTAAATCTCAGCGCTGAAGGAGCTCAGGCCCTTTAAAAAGTTGTTATTTTAGGACCCAGTGTAGGACCCCTACCATGTGACAGGTCTCTGTAAAGATGGAATTCCCCTTTAACGCACTACTTATTTTTTGTAAACTTCCACTGATTGGGTTGTGGACATCTAGAGCCATACGTGTAGTAGTCTGACATTCTGGGCAGGTTTATCGTTTGCTCCAGCTGCTCGTCGGCGTGGGGGGGGGGGGGGGTAGGTAAGTAGTCCGAGCTGCTGGATCTCTATACTGCAGTCACTTGGTGTCTGACCCTCGTGTAATGGGGTTTTCTTCCAATTCATCTGGTTTCAAATTGAATAAAAGGATTTTCTGTGGCAGAACTACCTGACTACAGAGTCGAGTACAGCGGAGACGGCGGCGAAGAGAAACACGTAGAAGGGCGAAGACGATACAACCATAAAAATATAGAAAAAATATTATATAAAAGGGAGCATTTTTTTATTTATTTATTATTATATTATTTATTATTATTTTCATAGATTTTTTTATTTTTACCTTTTATTATATTTCGTTTTTGGTTTATAATTTATAATATTTATTATATAATATGTTGTTGTTATTAATATATTACATTTGAATGTGTTATTATTTATTCTTTTTTTCACTTTTAGATTATATTTTATTCTTTTCATTTTCTTTGTTAATT